>NC_056733.1:843660788-843863288 GCF_019279795.1 Protopterus annectens | reverse complement strand
CCACAACAGACTCCTCATCAGATTCACACTCACCCTCTCACTCATATCAAATCAAATCTAGAGGTCCCCTCACCCTATACCCATACAACAACTCAAACGGTAAAAAAACTGTGGATTCATGGGGCACCTCTCTGTAAGTAACACATGGGACAAATATTTGTCCCAGTCCCTCTTAAACTGGTCTGCAAATGCCCATAGCATGGACTTGAGTGTAGAGTTTAACCTCTCCACAAGACCATTAGTTTGGGGTGGTACAAGTGGTCTTTAGGTGCTTGAGCCCACAGTACTTCTACAGACAAGCTAGCAGGTCTGACATGTTGGCACCTTTGTCAATCAGCATTTCTCTCAGGAAACCTACCCTGCTGAAAATCTCTAACAAAGCATTTGCAACCTTTTCTGCCTCAATGGAGGACAGAGCCACTGCCTCAGGGTATCTAGTAGCATAATCTACTACCACTAGGATATACTTTTTCCCTGTGGAATTTGGGGTACTCAGAGGCCACACAATATCTGTAGGTATTCTGAAATGGCTCCTCAATCACAGGCAAAAGCATCAAAGGAGCTTTCACCCTGTCTCCTGTCTTGCCTACCTTTTGGCTCTACTCACATGTTCTGCAGTACCCTGTTACATCTCTAGAAATCCCAGACCAATAAAAGTTCTGCATAATACATCTCTTTGTACATTTTATTCCCATATGACCTGCAAAGGAATATCATGGGCTATGGCAAGAAGTGCCAAATGATAGGCTCTGGGCACGACCAGCTGCTGTATTCTGTCACCCTCTATCCCTCCCTCAGGAGTCCACTCTCTGCACAGTAACCCTTTGTCCCAGTATACAGATTCCCCCTTCCCTTGCGAATCAGGTACCTCACTAGCTACCTCCCTCAGGCCTTATAATGTAGGGTCTGAGAGCTGAGCCTGTCTCAAATTTCTCTTTGTAACCCTTTCCAATTTTTTTTCCATAGGATGTCTGGTGGCCTTTGACAGCAGTGCCTCACTGTCAGCCTTGGTACTACCACTTCTGCCCTTGCAGTCACTCTGTCCAAGGAAATATCAGTAAATACAAGCAGCTGTGGCTCTCCTTCAGTCTCACGGCTACAGGGTAGCTTCCTCCCTGAAGTAACCACCTCACCATTCCTGGCTGAAAATGTGCGATCTGTCTGGGTCTTCCCCAGGCTACCAGACCCACATGTTTGTCTCCAAGCCTCACTGTATGTAACTGCATGCACACATGATACTGCATTATCAGAATCATTCCATATCAGGACATCTGCAGGAATATCCTCAAACACACCTACTTGCTGGCTTCCTTTACCACCCTTCCAGTCAATGTGAACTCTAGCCAAAGGTATTTTGAATGGGGTCCTTCTTAAAGTTCTGACTGGAGTAGACTGTCCACTCAAGTAGTGCTCCTCTGTAACCATTGAAGGCTTCACAATGGTTAGGTCAGAGGCTGTGTCTTTCTTAGCAATAGCCTCTTTCTCATTCATTAAGATAGGAAATAACCTCTTGTGGTAGTTTGGTAGCTGTGTTCTCTTGAGACAACCTACTGCTGGCATTTTGTCATTCCCACTTACTGGTTATCCCACCTTTTGTTCCTCACCTTGCCTCCATGGGCATCTATATGCTACATGGCCCTACTGGTTGCATTTAAAACATTCAACCCTTGGTTCTGGATGTGTACCTGGACCAGTGGCTTCCCATGCTACTGGCAGACTCTGTTTGGGGCAATCTGGGCTGCCCACCATGGGTTCCTTTAGACCCATGAGCAGCACTGGATGTCCCTTTCCTGGCAACTGATGCCCTGCTTGCTAGGTATAGGTCTCCCTTCTTCCAAATCTCACCTGCAGTATTGCATTGTCTATCAGCTACCCAGATTTTCATGTCCTCAGGCCAAGTGCTAAGGGCTTGTTCTCAAACCAAAAGGTCTGCCAGCCTTTCAAAAGTGGTGACCTGATATCCACTCACCCACCAATGAAAATAAGTGATCAGTTCAGCAATATATTCATATACACTTTCATCTTCCTTGCATTTATGCTCACAAATCCTTTTTCTGTTAGCTTCAGGTATTAACTTAAAACATTCTAAAAGATGGTTCTTTACAACATTATAATTTAAACAATCCATATCAGACAGTTTAGAAATTACAGTTACAGCTTTACAATGGAGTAAGGGAGTCAGGAACTGTACCCAGAGCCCTTGGTCAGCATTATATTGTTTTCAAACCCTCTCAAAAATATAAATGAAACTATCGAAATTACTCCCCCTCTGTAAATTGTGAAAGAAATTTACTGACCTTTGTTGCATCTAGGGTTTGGTTACTCCCTTCCCCATTACCTCCATCACTCTGGTGAATTGTCTGTATCTTCTTTTTATGTTGCCTCTGCCTTTTATTCTCCTCAGCTTCCAGGTGTTGCAGTTTCTCATTTTCCTCAGCCTTCAGACTTTGCAGGTTTTCATTTTCCTTAGTCTCTAGACATCTCAGTCTCTCTGCTGCTTCTATTTCCAAATGCTTGGCCTCCATCTTAAGTCTATTTAACTCTAGATGGATGTTTAAGTTCATAGGTAGGCACTAGGCTATTAGCCCTAGGGCCTATATAAGCCTAGCCACCCAAGAAAATTATTTCCTGTGCCCCTGTCAAGCAGAACCACAGAAGTGATCCCCGAGGTGAATTTCCTATTTCTCATCTAATCAAGATTTTTCTTGAAGAGTGCTAATGAGGAGCTTTGTTTCATATAGATAGGTAGTTTGTTCCAGAGTATGGAAAGTCTCTGGGACTGGAATATATCCCTCCAGCATGTTCTGTTTATTGTGGTGACAAGGTTTAGGTCCCTAGAGCGTGTAGCTCAGAGAGATTGGGATTTCTTTAAGTGGAGCATGTCCAACAGCTCTGAGTTTGACATAGCTTTGCATGTTAGGCAGAGATCACCTCTGAGTAGGCGATATGCGACAGAATAAAGCTGGAGTTTTTTGAGACGGTCTGCATAGGGCATCTGTTTGAGGCCAGTAATCCTTTTTGTGAGGTATTTCTGCGAACTTTCCAGTTGTTGTAGATGTCTTCTGAGGTACATACCAAATGGGACATTGTACTCTATAATGGGTCTAATGAGTGACGAGTAGAAGGGAACAATGACCTCTTTTTTCCTGGATGAGAAACCTTTTGTGATGAGGTGTGCCACATAGAAGGATTTCCTGACTACTGTAGTGATGTGATTATCAAAGGAGAGACTACTGTCTACCTGTGTCCCAAGGTGTCTTATCACACTTTCGGTGTTAAGTCGACTACCACCTATGTGGTAGTTCATGGGTACAGAGTTTTTACCAAAGGGGATGACAATGCACTTTTTGGCATTGAGCTTGAAGCCATGGCTTTGACACCAGGCATCTGTCTCAGTGAGGCCCTTTGGTAGGATGTCCACATTGTTAGGACTTTTGATTATGGCACCTAGTTTGCAGTCATCTGCAAACTTCATTAGCCAAAGACCTTCTGTGTTAGCCTGTACTTCAGAGAAGTAGATACCAAACAGGAGAAGACCTAGGACCGAACCCTGTGATACTCCACTTGTCACTGATCTGAAGTCGGATTTGGAGTCTGCTACTTTCACAGTATGGGTTCTGTCAGTGAACCAGTTGGCAACCCATCTTGTGACATAGGGATTTATACCTAGTTTAGTGAGTTTATCTGTAATTCCAGAGTGGGGGATGGTGTTGAAAGCCATGGCGAGATCTAGATAGGCTGTGTGAACCACCTTACCCTTGCTTACTTCCACAAAACAAACCCCTCTAATACAACACACAGATGATTCCACTCTCATTTGCATATTTGACAACATTGCATACCTCCAAAAAATTACTCAGGAAGCTTTAACAGCCTCTAAAACATGGCTTCGTAACCCACAACTCATGCTCAACCCAAAACAGACCAAACTACTACTTTTTTTCCCCAAATCCCTCTCTCATGAAAAAACAAAATTTAAAGTTCTCTCTCTTGTTAATATAGCATTTAAAGTTACTTCTCATAGCAAAATATTAGTGGTGATAGCGGATGATAATCTAAAATTCGACCTGCATATACAAAGCTGCATAAGAAAAACTTATCTAAAACTAGGGATGCTTTACAGAGCCTGTCTCAACTAAAACTACACTTGCCACTACGTATCTCCTCCCCATTCTTCTTTATGGTGCTCCCAGCCTTACTAGCTTCCAAGTTTCATAAAAATTAAAGCTTGAACAATGCAATAACAAAGTTGCTAATTTTGCAGCACATAGCCTTTTCAGAACACAACAGTGTATAGCACTCCAAGGCCTAAATTGGTTAGAACTGTCACATCAACTAACATATACACAACTTCTTACCACCTATAAAATTATCCGGCATCCATCTCCCTGTCCAGCACTAAAAACAAAATTCTACCAACTTTGCTCACAGTCAGTCATTGCAATCCACTGACCAAAATCTCCTGTCTGTCTACAAAGCTAGCAAATCTGCTGGGCATTGTCTGTACTTGTCCAAGGCTGCTAAGGCCTAGAACTCCTTACCTATACCCATCAAGTCCATACCCTTCCTTCCATCTTTCAAAAAACTCTGAAAGACTTCCTAGCTGTTATGCACCTATTTCACTAATCAAAATCAAACTTTAAAATACGTACTGCAAAATAGTAAAATAATAGGTAGTCCATAGCTGAGTTAAAAAAGGAATATCCAGGCAGAGATTTCCAAAATGATGGCACTGACACTCCTAGACATTACTTTTATAATTCTCTTACATATATTGCATTTGCTTTCTTTCAAGCTATCCACTGTAACACATCACCATCATCATCATCATCACCCCCCCTTTCCCATTTTTCCTACATGGGGTTGGGGTATTGTGTTAACTGTCACCAATTCTCTTAATTCTGTGCCACACTCCTGCATTATTCTACATTCATGCCTGACTGTCACAGATCTTCTTTCACACAATCTATCCACCTCTTTGCTGGACATCCTCGCTTCTTCTTACCTTCTTCCTGTCTGTCCCAAATCTTCTTCACCAGATTGTCTTCTGCTTTTCTGCACATGTCCAAACCACCGTAATCTATTTTCTTTGATCTTTTCTGCAATTGGAGCTACTTTGGCTTCTGCTCTTATGTCCTCATTTTGCCATCTGTCCCTCAGTGGGCATCCTATCACCTTTCTCAGGCACTTCAGTTCTATCATCTCTAGCTTCTTCAGCTGATCTGCCTTTACTGCCCAGGTTTCTGTACCATACAGTAGTACTGGTTGCACCACTGTCTTGTACACCTTACTTTTCAGCTACTTTGGCATTCTTCTGTCATAGACTACACCCGACACTCTCTGACAGTTGGCTGCAGCTCCTCTGATTCTAGCTTTGATCTCTTCATTCAGACTTCCCTTCTCCTCAGCCACCCCTCCCAGATATTTGAAGCTATTTACCTGTTCCACTATCTTCCCTTCTATCTCTATTCTCATCTTCTTCTGATTTCCCCAATTTGCTACCATTACTACTGTCTTGTATTTGTAACATTGCAGTGAAATAAATTGTATTTTATATTCGTCATGTGCTGTAGGCACATTGTCCTAATATATGTCTTTGTGTCTTGTAGTATATCAACAGTCTTTATCATCCAGCAGCCCATCCAGTGATCATGATGGTGTTTGAGATGTGTCTCAACTCAGCATGGTAGTATGTTCCCTGGTACAGAGGACGTTGAGTTGTTTTAAGAATCCATCTGTGAAATTGACACAGATGTTGCACCATATGTAACATCAGATGTGGAGGTCCATTTGTCGAGACCTTCAGAGAATGACGGCACAGTGGATGTCGAACATGCTGAGGTCATTGATTAACACATCACAAATGGGAGTACTGCTTCTGGCAAATCCACACAGTTACCAGACACAGGGCATTGCCACAGGTGTAGGTGAGCAGATGTTGGACATGGCCAAGTGAAAAAGGGTGTCCACCTCCTGCTGCAGGCAAATGAATAGGCAAAACTGTAGCATCATTCAGATGTCCATGCAGTTCCCCATTCCATGCATTGTGTGGCACACCAGCTACGTGCATGCAGATATGCATGAAGAACAAGAGCACAAACATGGTGAGATTATGGCTGCATTGGCTGCTCAGAATGACAGTCTGCTAGCTGCGGCATAGTCAGTGGAAAATGTGACCTCTATGGTACTGTAACAGTGTTGTACTACAAACAGGATTTTGAATTCCATGACTAGGCACAGCAGATTGCAACCTGTGAGAGGCAGGCCATCTGTCTGCAAAACCACTACTGGCCATCAGAAATCCTTGTTCAAATTGCACAGATGTCAACTGCTGGCACATCTGCTGAGGTCCCACCAGTGACAAGACCTTCAACTTGCAGTCATGTACCTTTATCTCAACATGGTGTCATGCTCCCATCCATCTCCTCTGTGGATCAGCCAGTGCAGGATGTGTCTGTATGCGGTTGTAGCAGGACGGACCATGGTGGGAGTCATTAGCGAAGTCGACCAAGACTGAGTTAGAGTGCATCCAGCAATGTAGTACACATAGCTGATTCATATTATTTCAGTGTCACTGTACTGTGATGAATGTTTCTGAAATAAAAATGCCTACATGATGCTGTGCATAGTTTCTCTTGTTTGTTGTTATGCAATCTTCAGCAGATTGTACTAATAATGGTGTGGTGTTAATAGTGAAACAGATTTATAAATATTAAAATTTTATTTTTATTTCTGGCGGTCTTTTTTCAGTATAACTGGTTGACTGGCAAAAATTTTTTTGGTCACAACATCGAAAAAAGGGCGAATGTGAACATATCCGACTGCACATAATGTTGAATCAGCTGAACGAAGTCAGTAGATTCTACACTATCAAACAGAGCATATGACTTCCATACAGGAGCAAACTTACATGAAACTCCTGTACTTTACGTCACAGTCTTGCAGGGGTCAAGCCCCCCCTGCACCCTCCTGTCGGGAGGTTGTGCCCCCCAAACCCCCTGCTACCTATATATTTCAAATCTGAGAATGCACTATAGTGAGGAAAGGGATGAATATCCCACACCGCACTGCACTGTGATCTCTGTGCAGTTTTTTTAGTTCATATCAGTGAATGCACAGTAGCATTCGCTGATATGAATTTCAAACATGGAATACTGGGCAACACAGAAATTCAGACAGCTGTAGTTCATTTTTCTATCTCCGTGTTTGACAATGTGATAGTAAACCACACACACACACACACACACACACACACACACACACACACACACACACACATACCCATATATATATATATATATATATATATATATATATATATATATATATGTATATACACAAACACAAACACACACACACACACACACACACACACACACCATATATATATATATATATATATATATACACACACACACACACACACACACACACACACACACACACACACACACACACACACACACACACACACACACACTCACACACACACATATATATATTGTGTGTGGGATATCTGTGTCCATCTCTGTGGAAGCTGCCAATTTCATCTTAAAATGCTTTTTTGTTTTTTAGTTTTTTATTTTTTCTGGCAGTTTTAGCTTTCCCACAGCTGACCCTCAGCTGCTCCCATTGTTTCATCTCAATTGCAAGGTTTACCATACCATCCCTCCTGCATCAGACTTACTGCAGTTTATGCTTGGGACTAGTGAGGAAAGCACTGCATTCTGTGGGAAACATCATACTGTTGCTGAAGAAGTGTTTTTGTCCTAATGTCCTCACCCACCCAGTATAACCCCAAGAGAGGGATGCACAATGGACATCAGCACTGGACTGCCCCTCACCTCCTCAAGTGGGAATGACATAATTAGGGTGTCCCACCCACTTGCAAGTAGTGTTATACTGTTGTTAATTATCCTGAGTCTGCATACCTCCCTCCTCCCCTAGGATATCTTTCCTACCTGTGTATATCATCAAACTCCCAAGTCCCTAACTGACCTCATGTCACCTGTGTTGCAGTCTGGGTTTATATCACTGTTGAAGGATAAAATGCTCATACAAGTTTCAGATGTATATACTTTTATACACTGTTCATTATTTCAAAGCATATAATACAGAATATATTTGAGTAGCTCAGGACTGTTTTTATCCAGTTATTAATCTGAAGTTGTATATTATAGTGGTGTATGAGTGCTGAATACAATTTTTCAAATACCGTGAAAGCTTCTTCTATCAAATATGACTTTATAAAGGGTCAATGTACAATGCACTGATTCATGCTTTGACACAGCCTTTATAAGGGCTCCTGGTAAAATTCTGTGAAGAGCAACTTCAATCCTCAGAATTGATAGACAGAATGCATAAAAAAGAGGAAAACAATCAGTATTTACTGATGGCAATACTGATTAAAAATTCTGTACTAAATGATTGTTTATCATCTGTGAAAAAGAGTGTGCTTTGGGTTGTCCCCTGCCTTGAATGAATACCTTCAAGACTACTGCACAGTGGAGAAAAGAAATGCTTGTTAGCATAACAGTTTTCGCATAAGCAGTCTTTCTCATTAAACAATAACTTGCTTTGTCAAATTAGATATATTGCAGTTTGACTCAGAGATTTATTTTTGACCAAAGATGTCTTTGCTCATACAGATACTTGGAATCCATTTCTACACACCTCACTATTCTTTCTGGTGGAAATATTAACTCTTAAGATATGTAACGTTTTAAGCTCAGTTTTCATGCAGTTCTGCTATCCCTTTCTCAACTTCCATAATTTAATTACTGTAGAGAGTCAGATTCAATTTCATGAAACTAATTTGACATTTTATCTGTAATTCTCTAAAATGTGAAGCACTACCCTTTCAAAAACTGGCTTGCTTTAGGTAACCTTATAATTAAACTATTAACTATAAGCATGTAAGAAATGTAACTCTGACTCTAAATCATTGATTCAGCTTCCATCTCTTATTCAAGTCATGGTGTCTCTTTACTACTTTGTTCTGACATTAAAGAAAAAGAGACTTGCTGTTCTGAAAATTCATACATTTTCAACTCAAAATAACACTGCATTAAAACGTCCATGATTTTTTTTGTGAACTTTTTTATGATTAATGTGCTAATTCACCACATTGACATGTATGCTATTTATGCATAAATCTATAATTAAGAATGACCACAGCAAACAAGACTTCCCTGGATAACTTTGGTAGTTGTGGTTATAGCAGTAAATATACCTTAGAATACAACGTAATGAGTTCATGCATTCTTACTAGGCTATTCACTCAAGAGAATCTTTAGAAGCCTAGCTAGGCATTCCCTTGTAGTTTAAATATGAAATAGCCCAGAGCAGTAGAACTTTTCCAGGTTACCTCTTTACATAAGGGACAAGGGTGCTCCGCAGGGATATATTCATGGTTTCCCTTCCATTTGTCCAGGTTATGTTTGAACAGATTAAGTTAAGTATTTTGTTTTACATGGAGAGGAAAACAATTCCAAAGAAATGGAATTCTTTGTTTTATATATATATATATATATATATATATATATATATATATATATATATTTTTTTTTTTTTTTTTTTTAATTTTATTTTACATTTGTTCACTGGGAAAGTCCGACTGGGTATATGCCCATTTTCAGTGGAGGCCCGGGGAGAAAAGCTCCATATATTCAGACATATGAGATTTACATAATATAAGAATACAATCCAGCATATCAGATGAAAAAAGAAACAGCATAATTATAGTAAAGACACAGTTCAACAGGAGAAATGACCTATATGTCAGAGTATAATATCAGAAGGAAGGCTCCATATATTCAGACAAGCAACATTTCACATAATATAAGTATAATCTAGCATTTCAGATGAAAAAAAAACAACTTATTTATAGCAAAGACACAGTCTGACAGGTAATGACATATAAGGTCAGGACAGTGATGAAGCTGAAACTGTAGCCAGGTGCACGAATCCAATAAATACAACTGACTAGTTCTAACACTGAAGAAGGATTTGTAATCCAAAAGCTTTGCTGTTTATTAAAGTATCTGGTGTTTGTCTGGAGTTGTATTTATTGGAGGTAATGACATATGTCAGAGTATAATAATAATGCAATGTGTAAAACATTTGCCTAGTTGTATTAATTTCTCACATATAGAAAAGAGTAAACATTGTACTGTAATCATCTGCTAGTTAAAGGATATGAAATACTGATAACCTGTTGACAGCTAATAGTAGAGCTGGCAGCTAATTAGTGGTACAAGAGAAAGGGGGGGGTGTTGGGGTATGGACAAGGATATAGCCAGTGAAATTTTAGGTGTGCTTTAAGAGCATTTTTGAAGAGACTGCTGGAAGGGAGGGTAGTTATGGCAGTGGGAAGTGAGTTCCAAATTTTGGATATGGAGTAGGAGAATAGCGCTTCCCCAGTAGAGTTGTTGGGTTTGGTGACTTGGAGTAGATTTTTGTTGCAGGAGCGAAGGGGTCTGGAGGATTGGTAGGGTTGGAGAAGTATATGAAGTGAGGGAATTTTAAGAGGGTGGTTTACAAGTTTATGAGCAACAGTAAGTTGGGTTAGGTGTAGGAGTTGAGGGAGCTCAAGCCAGTCTAGGTTTCCAAGGGAGACAGTGGTGATTGCGGTGGAGTCCCCTGATGCAAATTTTGCAATTTTATTGTAGCAGGCTTCGAGATTCTTTAGGTCTGATTGTCGAAGATTTGTGAGTATGGGTGATGCATAGAGTAGGGTTGAGATTAGTTGGGAAGTTGCGGTAGTGATTCTGGCTGGTTTGGTTAGGTATTGTTGGTTTCTATACAAGGCACCCAGTTTTTTGTGGACTTTTTTTATTGTGAGTGATATGTGAGTGTCAAATTTGAGTTTGTTGTCAATCTGTACACCGAGTAGCTTAGTGTGGGCTGTTGGTGAGATGGAAGTGTTGTCTTTGGCAAGTATGTTGAAATGGGGGATGTTCGGGGTAGATTTTGAGGGTTGAAAGATGAGGAGTTTGTTCTTATTTGGGTTGAGGAGGAGTTGAGCATTTAATAGCCAACTTTCAACAGAAGAGAAAGATGCTTAAGTGATCTGTTGTAGTTCTGTTAGAGTTGGAGCTGAGCAGATGAGAGTGGCGTCATCTGCATACTGTATGAGGGAGGCATGTTTGGTGGCGGCGTGCAGGTCATTGGTAAAAATGGAGAAAAGCAAGGGGCCAAGGATGGAGCCTTGGGTGACCCTGAGAGTAACAGGGAGGTGAGGGGATAGATCGCTGTGCCAGACAACTGACTGCTGGTGGCCGTGTAGATAGCTGTGGAACCAACTGATGACAGGTATGGAAAAGGAGAGGTTGGAGAGTGCAGAGAGTAGAAGATCATGTGATACAATATCAAACGCCTTTGATAGGTCAAGAAATACAGCAGATGAGAAAAGGCCATTGTTTTTATGTTGGAGAATGGTGTTAGTGAAGGAGAGCAGAGCAGTTGTGGTGCTATGGTGTGGTTTGAAACCATGCTGTGTGTAGGAGAGGAGATTATTGTCTAGGAGATAATTGGAGATCTGTGAGTTGATACATTTTTCAAGTATCTTAGAGAGAGGCAAGAGGATGGCAATGGGGTGGTAGCTGGAGATGTCTGTTGAGGGGCCGCCTTTGTGTAGGGGTATGATGTGGGATATTTTCCATAAGGTTGGCACATAGGGCTCAGATATGGAGCAGTTGATTAATATGGAGATGGGATAAGCTAAAACATCAGCTGCTATTTTTAGGTATTCTGTAGGCAGGTTGTCAGCTGCTAGTCTTGTGGGTTTAAGTTTTGTCAGTAGTTTTTTTTATGTTGGAGGTGGGTACTGTGGAAAGGAAGAAGGGAAGGAGGGGTGAAGTTGGTTTGGGTGTGGAGGGTGTTGATGTAGGGAAGTGTTTTTTAGTTAGGGATAGAATGGTCTCTATAAAATGTTTGTTGAAAGAGTCAGCTATGCTACAGGTGGAGAAAGGGGTGGTTGGTGGGGATGGGTGTTTACCTTCCCTGGGCAGAGGATAGAGTTAATTGTGGACCAGAATTGCTTTGGGTTGTTTTGAGAGGAGTTTAGGGATGTCTGATTAAAAAAAACGCTTTGTCTGCTTTTACTTGCTTTTTGACTTTGTTACATAGTTCAAGGAATAGTTGCCTATTTGAGAGGTTTTTGGTTGTGCGCCATTGTTCCCATATTTTATCCCTGGATTTCATAAGGTATTTTGGGGTTTTTTTGTAGCCAGGGGGATTTTTTAGTTCAGATTTTGGTGCATCTTTGGGGGGCATGGGAGTTAAGGATGTTGAGGAAAGTGTTGTTAAAGTAGTGGACTGCTTCATTTAGGTTGAGGTATTTTAGGAGTGACCAGTTTATTCTTTGTAGGGAGGTGGTGAAAGAGCTGGAGTTGAATTTAGCTTTGTAGCGAATGTGTCGGTGGACAATGGGTTTGCTGCTATTTATGTGGTGTTTTAGTAGGAAGGTTGGGGAGTGGTCACTTTGGGAGTCAGGTAAGGAGCCTGCCAGGTAAGAGTGAGGATCTTTGTTGACTAAGGCCCAATCAAGAATGGTGTGATTATTGGGATTTTTATTTATCCTTGTTGGGAATTGTATAAGCTGTGAAAAGCCATGGAGATCTAGGTGGAGTGCTGGGGGTTTACTATTGCAGGATAGCCAGTTGATGTTAAAGTCACCGAGTATGATGGTTTCTTGGGGTAGGGAGAGATTGACCCAGTTTAATAGGTTTTCAAGGGGGGGTATATTTTGGCCTGGAGGGAAGTAGTAGCCTATTAAGTTGATTGCTTTCTTAGGATTTAATTTTAGGGTAGCATAGAGGATTTCTTCCTTGTCAAGCTGGGGAGCTGACTAGGTGAGAATTTGGATATTGAGGTGATGTTTATACATCAGTGCCACTCCTCCTCCTTTTCTGGATATTCGGTCCTTGCGGAGGATGTTATATCCAGGTGGGAGTATTTCTTCACTTTTGATGCGAGGTTTAAGCCAAGATTCGGTTAGGATAAGGATGTCAGGGGAATACAGGTGTATGTATGCCTGGAGGTCTTGGATTTTGTTACAAATGCTTCTGATGTTAAGAGACATAATGAGGAGGTCTGTTGGCTTTTTATTAAGTGTGATTTGGGTGATAGGGGAGCTATTTGGAGGGGGTTTTGTGGAGAGGTTGGAGAAATTGGGGCCAGGGTTAAGGTGCATGTCTCCACTGAGAGTAAGATTAGAGAGAATGCAGAGGATATGTTTTATATATGCAGTGAAATGCTTGTGGTATTGTAAGAATAATTTGCATTCAGATGAGGTGCGGGATTGGTAATTAGGTAGGTATGGTGGAAGGAGGCATTTTGGGGTTGGAGTAGTGAAATTGTGTGGTGGGAATTTGAGAGGGGTA
This sequence comes from Protopterus annectens, assembly GCF_019279795.1. Taxonomy (NCBI): domain Eukaryota; kingdom Metazoa; phylum Chordata; order Ceratodontiformes; family Protopteridae; genus Protopterus; species Protopterus annectens. The sequence continues at coordinate 843,849,903 of NC_056733.1, read as the reverse complement.
GTTGACAGAGTGCGATTGAACTGGTTGGGAGAATTGACTGAAATGTCTTCATAAGATGTAGTAAATGCTAGAATAGTGCAGCAAAGGATTATAATTGTAGTAGTTAGTGACATGACTGTGTTGGGATTAGGATGTATGATAAGTAGGAAGGAGGAGTAGAGGGGTGGAGATTATGTGAGGTATGAGTTGATTGGTTGGATATTAGTGGGAGCGGTCTTTTGCTAGATTAAACTTGAGTACAGCTGGGGTGGGAGGGATTTGGGGGTAGGGAGGGGAGCGGAGTGAGCACAGCGAACGGAGCAGGCTAAAACCTTTGGCAATGATTGCAGGGTAAGTGGTAAATATAGTCCATTTGGGCTATACTTGATTTCTGTAGCCAAATTCAAGCTTTTCCACTGGGAATGACTATAAAGGAAATTATTAGGCAGTGGGTGTAAAGGTGGGGTTGGCTAAAGAGGGTTTCAGGTGGGGACAGCGTTGGTCTGATTGAGTGTGTGCTACCCTACATATAAGGAAAGTTGAACACATACACTCATTTTTGCAGGGTAATGTTAATGGGAGTAAGTCAGCAGAAACCCAAGATTACCCAAGTAGAAATAAAGATTTAAAGTCCTGCAAGGAAAATGCAGGGGGGGGGTGCAGGTCCTAGAGTGCAAGTTTCAGACTGGTATTGTACAAAGTACAAAAGTGTCAGGAATACAGAGATATTTAAATGTAAACCTACACAGGGTACTTGTAATATACCAGAAGATAAACTTTTAAAGTATCCTGTTTAACTGAGAGGCAGCTTGCAGATAGGTCCAGAGAACAGGAATCAGCACACTGTTGCAATATAACTCTAAGTACCTGATAGGTAGAGTAAACAGGGTGCTTGTATGACACCAGAAGATAAACTTTTAAAGTATCCTGTTTAACTGAGAGGCAGCTTGCAGATAGGTCCAGAGAACAGTAATCAGCACACTGTTGCAGTATAACTCTAAGTAGCTGGTAGGGAGAGTAAATCTAGAGACATACACTCATCTAGGACACCACAGTAGTATATATATCCCCTTCAACATGTTCTATTTATGTTGCAACAGATATTACGATATCTTGAGTGAGTGCTTATGACATCATTGGGTTTGTGTATGTGTAGCACGTCTGAGAGAGGATAGGATCATTTGAGGCTATGTATGTGAGGCAGAGGTCACCCTCTGTAGTCTTTATAACACAGAGAATAAGGACAAAGCTTTGAAATAACCAATGCAGTTCTTATAATTTAGGCCCTTGATTTTCTTTCCAGGAAAATGCTGTGGATTTTCAAGTTGTATCAGGTGTTGTATAGGCACATGCCAAAGGGGGCATTATACGCAGTAATGGGCCAAATAAGTGCTGAGTACACTGGAATAGTCATATCTTTGACCTGGACACCATACCTTTACAGTAATCTGTGCAATAAAAAAAGACTTTCTTACAATACTGGATACATGGTGATCAAAGAACAGCTCACAGTCTGCATAGGTTTCAGAGTCCCTAAATACTAGATCAATTATCAGCTGTGTGTTGTCAAATTGATAGCTGCAGGAGATGTCATACTGTCATTCTTTTTTGGCATTTAGTTTTAGTCCATAGTTTTGACACTAGTTATATGTTTGGGGAAATCCCCCTTGGAGGACCTTGGTGTACTCTGGAGAGTTAATAATGATGCCTAGTTTATAGTCATCAGCAAAACTGATCACCCATAAGCCATTGACATTAGCTTTGACAGCTGAGAAGTAAATGCCAAACAAAGTGACCCAAGGACAGAGCCCTGGAGTACACTACTGGTAATGGGTCTTTTGGGGGAGATAGAAACACCCATCATAATTTCCTAGGTTCTATTTATGAACCAATTTGCAATTCACCAAATTACATAGGGATTGACATTTAACTGGGAGAGTTTATTAACAATACTTGAGTGTGGAATGGTACCAAATGCCTTAACGAGTTCAAGGTATACTGATGCTCCCACATCCACTGCTTCAGTTATCTTCTCAAGAAGTCAACATGGTTGAGTAGGCAGGATCTCACTTGTGTCAAGGGTTTGTAGGATCCCTATACTTTTATTAATTCCATAATGATCCTTTCCATAGCCTTACAGATAAGGCTTGTCAGATAAATGGTCTATAATTTCCTGGGACAGTTAATATCCCACTATATGCAGGGGATAATTATTGCTGTCCTCCATTCAGCTGGCACATAGCCTGTTTGGAGACTGATACTGAATAATTTATGTAGAGAGATGACAACTCCTGTTTCACACAGGCCAGTTAGCATTCTTGTATGTTATCTGACCTCCACAGAAGCAGAGCTTGTGACTTTGGATAATGCCTTGATGACTTGTTCTTGGGAGATTTTATGGAGGGATAGATGCAAGTATGTGATCTTGAAATGCTGGGGAGGGAGGAAGAGAGGTGAAGTTTAAAGTAAATGTATCCAATAGTAGATTGGCTACATGCTCTGAGTCTGTTTAAGCAGTATCATTTACCGTTAGCTGGATATTGTTCCTGATGTTTCTAACATTGTTTAAGAAGGTGTAGTAGTTACCTTTCACCTGGCTAGCTATTCTTACCTCATATCCAGCTTTAGTTGATGTGATCAGGGTCTGCAGTTCCTTACTTAGTTTAGCAAGATTATTGTTGGCTTCCTGAGAGTTATTTATTTTTACATTTAGTTTAGTTTTTTTTTTAATAGAGTCTGTTTGTGTTAGGGTTCCACCAGGATTTATTACTGAACTTGGCATTGCATTTTTTCTGAGGTAGACAGATGCATCTATGCAGTTATTTGGGTATACATAGAATTTGGAAGTAAACGATTCTGCTTAAGTAATGGTATCATTAAAATGGCTGGGGCATCCACATTTACCCAGGTCATCATTCAGTTTTCAGTAAATTGGCCTTTGCGTACTCCCTGAAATCTGAGATATTGGAGGATCCCCCAGGCTTCAGTTCTATGGTGAATGTGAATGACTTGAGGTCCCAATTGACCAGAGAGAAGGTAACATTTGTTATGGAACAAAGCAATCCAGGATTCTACCACCTTTGGTTGAGACAAGGACTAACTGGTGCAGGGGGTTTGTATCAATAATGTGTCATAAATCTCTGTATTCATGTTTGGGGATTTACAAGTTTGCCAGTCTATGGAAGGACAGTTGAATTATCTTAGGGGGTCCATACTGGATTGGTAGGAAGTATGGTCTAAGGGGGATATAGTGGGGGTCCTGCAGGTAGCTATTATATGATAAGATGTTTTCTTTAGAATAAGGTGGACATGGAGGAGTTTCAGGTTATCATCTTTGCTAACATGTTTGGAGATGAGATTTTTTTTTAAGAATTTAGAGACACCTCCACCCTTTGTGCATTCATCGAATGTAGAGGGCCTGTGCAAGTAATAGGCATTGAAGCCTTGCAATGATGAAGTGCTTTTACTGGTCGTGAACTAGGTCAATGTATATCAACCTTTTCCAGTGTAAGTAGGGCATGCAGGGTGTGTATTATTTTATTTAGGCTCCTAGCATTGAGCAACAATATCTTAATGCTGTCTAGATTGCCATCAGTTATGTTGGAAGCTCTAGAAGACTGACATTGCCAAAAAATATATGGAAGACTTGGGGGGGGGGTGCATGCCATCCCTGGCAAAGCATCTATGAGGTACATCTGAAGTAATTTACACCCACATGTACAATGACTGTGTCATATGTGTCCTTGTGGTGCAAGAAATTGAGTGCGCTTGTGATGTAGTGAATCCTGGTACATAAGAGACAACTAACCATGACTCTCTCCTTTGACAGCCTGGAGAGTTGTGCATCAGTGTGTTTCACTATGATGTCGCCTATGGCTAGGACATTGGACTCTCTGGAGTTTTGTCTTCTGGGCTTGTGAACTGAATTAATGTAACTTTTAGATGTATGTTTCATGATGGGTACTGTCTGCGCTGTCTGTTTGTGAGTCTGTGTACATTACTGGGGGTATTTGTTTCTTAGGTTATATTTATGAAGTCTTTGTGGTTTAGGCAGGCTACCTTTAAGATCCACAGGATATGTTGGTCTATGCGTTTGATCTGGGCTGTGTGTGACTGGTTTAGAGTGGTGTTGTGTAGTACTGACAACCTGCTTGTTATTTGTAGTGCCTACATGCGAGAGCTTTGCCTTCAATAATATTATATGACTACACGTTTCACACACTGTGTCAGTTTGCTGAAGTACCTACCATAATGGAAGAAGTGATAGCTTGTATGATGCACTCCCAATCCTATGAAATTAATTCTGTTTTTATTTTTTGGTCTTTTCTACTTCCTTCATGATCTCTGCTAAAACTTTTCTTTATATCGTAGAGCAGATGTGCAAAGCAACTGGCATCTCAGAGTGAAGTTCAAACTTCAGTCCAGGCAGAAATCCTTAGTATACTGCTGATGGAAATTAAATGATTGATATGAATACTTTGTATGGTGCACAGAGATTTTAAATCCTTAGCAGGAGATTGTCAGGCACCCATGTTATTTCTGACATATTGAGATAACATCGAATCAACACATTACTGATTCTGTTAAGTTACTCGTTCATATTTTTAGTAATATTTACTGATGTTACACATACCCAAAGCCTCACAGCACGCTAATTATATTAGCTCATTTTCTTGATTCAAATCAATTATCACAGATTTTGTTGTCTCTTTCTTATACCTGCAACTACAATTTGATATTTCATAAATGAAAGTTCATCACTGAATTTCTGAAGCACCACATATAGTCAGTTCTTGTGTTTTTTTGTGTTCCTCTTCTTGAGTTAGTTTGTATTAGCTAATGCAGCTCTCGCTGGTTTGAGTTAACTCATCATATGTTCAATTTCTTTCTTTTTCACAAAGTTCTACTTCACTTTCATTTTTTAGTGGTCTCAGCAGCCATATGGAAAAATGGTAAATGCTTATATCTACTTCAGTCACAGTTACTCACAATCTGTCAGACTGCCCTTCCTAAAAATGCATACACCCAGCTAAACTTAATACACTTTTCTCTGACATTCTTACTTTGTCCCTTTTCAGTATCTTAATATCATATTCCCTTTTAAGTTTATTTACACCTTTTGTTGTCTTCTTACCTCCTGTTTCTGAGTAGCTAACTTTCTGTTTGCCAAACACATTTTTAATATCAATGTGGGAAGCTTAAACCATTCTGTTAGAAAATTACTTTCTTAAATTTACTTTGACCTTTCATTTTTTTGTCTCTTGGATATATTCATATTCCTAGTATGTTTTAATTTCATTTTTGTCCCTTTGATATAGCCACATTCCTGATATGTTTCAGTCTAGTTTTCTTCTTCATACCATTTTTATTCTGAATTTTTCTAGTCCTTTCCTTTCTGCCAACCCCCTTCTTTCCTGTACATTTGTTGACTTCCCTGGCTTGCTAAATGTCCTTATATCTTGGGTCTCCAGGGTTATTTTCTTTCCTGTAGACAAGTTTTCTACTTATTTTAATGTGTCTTTCCCATCATAAGTTATTATTATATTTCATGATTGATAGTTTTGTGTATTTCATAGGACTAAGTTGCTCTTTCCAAATTATTCCTTAGCTTGAATCAATCCATCACTAGTTTATTCTTGTTGACTTAACCCTCCACACCCAGAACATGTGTGAAGAAAGGTATTGGTAATACTTCTATCAGAATCAGAATTGATACTTTAGTGTCTGGACTTATGGCAGTTTCGATAGCCTCACCCTTACTAAAGACAAGTACTGATGACTTGTGTGATGAACTTCCTTTCCTGTGAAATGAACATCTACCCTTTTTTCTCATCTACATCTCTTACAGTCCCTAAATATAGCTTTTCTTTATATATTAAAACACAGCTTTTTTTCTTTAAAACACTAGTGTACATAGGAACATGGATCCTAATGTCTCAAAGCAGAGTTCAAGCCTCATGCCAGGTAAAAGTCTTGTCTCACTTTTTTTTTTGTTATGTGGATGAGCTTCTTTCATGCAAACAGTCACCTTACAGTTACCAAAATAATGTACCTTTGGGGCAGGTTAAATTATAAAGTCTTATGCACATGCTTGTATAGTTCTGGAAATAAGACATTTTCATATACAACTAAAAGCAGCAGCACGTTTTGACTACATGCTCTTGTTTTCCCTCTCTGTTGTAAGCAGCATGATCTTTTGCATTCTAAACTGATTCCGTCATTCATAGATAGTCTTTACAAATTATCTTCACTGTTCCTCATACTCCCAGTATCAAAGATTTTAAAGAACAAACATAAGCAGGTGTTCATTATATTTTGACAATAACATTATGATGTCTTTTTGGTAACTGTATTTTGTGGAGTTTTACAATTCAATGGACCATGTTGTCAAATTTAAAGGATGTTGTGATGTCCCTCCTCTGGGCCAGTGATCAAGGAGCCTCAATCCTCACCACTGACACCAGTAGGTAATGTTCTCTGAAAAAAGCAATAGACACACACAGTATATTCAGATGCAGCTCTCTGCACCAAGTACAATTTCCTTTAAGAGCACACAGGGAATGCACACTCCAGTCATGGAGCTGGGCTTTCTCTCCAGACCCCAAATAAGACTACCCACTGACCACTCCAGTGCTGTCCTTAGCTAGGTTTCAAGCCAAGTCCTCCACCACCCTTTCTGTAAAATCAGTGTCCCTGTTCAAAGTAGCTGTCACACCTACTTTCTTTGAGATTTGAATTTTCACACAAATACACCTGGGAAAGGCGGACATAGCTTACCCACTCTGAAACCTCCACCCAGACTGTAAAGTAGATTACCTGCCCCCAGAACACTCAAAGCCACCTACTTTAAGGCTCTTACAAGGGTAATTACACTTATTAAAATGAATACTTATGGCAGTGTTAACCAAGCAGCAAGGCTATCAGGAACATGAAGCCACAGTGGCACTAAATAAATGCAAGTACTCTCAAGGGTTAAATATTTTCTAAAAGACCAGCCACAATAAAAGGTTTAGATATATTTAATAATAAACAATAAAAAGAAAACTTGAAAATACTGAATATCTATTTACAATAAACACCAGAATTCAATCACAGAAAATATAAAAAAAAAACAACACAGGTGGAAAGACTCAGACAGATACAGAAAAAAAAATACATTTAGCTAATCTCACTATATTTTTCTAACTGACTGAAGAATTATTGTTCCCTAGTTATTTGCTAAAGCGAGGCAAGATGAAAATAGATGAGTGTCTCTTGTCAGGTCCACAAACAGCGTGCACACTTCATACCTCTTACTAACATTCAAATATAATTTCAGTGCTGGCTATAGAATGACGTCACATCTGGTGACCTGACTCTGTGGTATCCGCACTACTCCCTCACTAGAAACTGAGACAGGATCTGGAACTGATGTGTCACAATACACACATAAAACTTTAGCTCAGGTTTATTACAGCATCTGGAAACTGTAAAACAATTCCAGCACTTCCAACCTTCCTCCAGAGACGTACAAGCTATTCTCTGGCACCCTAGTATAGCAATTAATTCACCACCCAACCCAGACTTTTCACAGACATTGCATCTCTGGCTGCATTCAGACTTGTGAGATAAAATCTTTATGGCCTAAACCAAGTCGTTTAATTTCAGGCTATTTTTCTTAAGGTTTGCTAATCCAGTATCCTCTGTTCAAATATATACATTTCATCAGTTACAGCAATATAGTCTGACATAGATTCATAGGTTCATACATGTATATTTCTTTTCTGTCCAGCAGAACACACTGTTGATACATTTTCAACATGAGCAACTTTATAAATACATTTTAACACAATAATCTGTACAAATCAGTTTGATATTCAAATGATATAATTCTTTACAAAACCCCAGCTAGTTATGCTAGTATATGTTACACATACACTGCCCCACTCTCCATGGTACAGCTGGTACTACCTCACATCATCACAGAACCTATATTGATTGAAAGAGTGCAGGTGAAGTCCCCTGAATGGGAATGTTAAAGGCTTGTCCTCCACTTTACCCAGAGCTCTATATTTTTTTTTTGAGTTTTGAAAAAAACAATCAGTCAGAGCACTGGACTTGATAAACTGAGTGTTTAGAAGGTTGAATGTGTGTAATACCCTCAAAAGTGATAGAACAGTCACATAACACAAAATGTTGGTATTTATTTTGTGGGAGGTCATGGTACAGCAGAGAGTGAGAATTTGCCCCTTCCCCACTGTTGTGTCTGATCTTAGAAATAGCATATGCAAATATTAGGGGGTCTGGGGACAAATGGCTTGGCCCCCTGCAAAAGCAGTTTTACTGTGTTAGGTTGCTCTTTTAGGTCATTTGAGTATCAGACTTTGTAGATTGATGATCTGCTAGTTTGAGTATCAGACTTAGTAGATTGATGATCTCCAGGTAAATTATTTGATTTTATGATTAAATAAAATACATCTGATTAACCATAACATACCCATTCTTTTACTCTTGTTTTCTTATTTAATTTTCCACCCAAAGATATTTGCATGACCTTAATATATACTGCTCTGTCCTACCTTTTGTTTACTTCTGTTTTGTTTTATCTTATTTTTGTCTGATTAATTTAGTTTCAAGGTTCAGTCTTAGGATTCAAAGAGGTTTATTTCAATCCATCCATCCTGAACCCCCTTTCCCATTTTGCATATGGGGTCAGAGTATCGCTTCAAGCATCTTGAGTCAAGGTTTACACCGCAGGGTGGCTAGCCCTGCCATGGTAGTTCATTTGTACCATTCACTAACGCACACACACCCTCACCTGCAGCCAATTTAGAGTGTCCAATCCACCTACCACATGTCTTTGGAATGTGGGAGGAAACTGGAGCACCTGGAGGTAACCCACATGACTGCAGGGAGGACATGCAAATTCCACACAGAAGGCACCCTAGCTGAGAATCAAACCAGAAAACCTCTCGTTGCGACAACACTAACTGCTGCAGCACCGTGGCCACCCAAGGTTTGAGGACCCTTATCTCAGAAGGTTTCTGCAATGCACTAAGCCCTTACAATTCACCCACTGAAGTTTTATCCTTGTGGGGGCCTCAGCATGAAAATCTGTATTGCAGGTGAAGACACATGCTAATATGACAGTTTGAGGAGTGGCTAATGCTAGTTAGCTATATGCATTCCCCCGAAAATATCCGTGTCTCCTGATTTGATCAGCTGAGTAAAATATTATTCTGGGAGGAAAAGTGAATGCCATCAAAAGACTGCAGTCTCTCATTCACTATGCTGGGAGTAGTCTTGGTGACGGTAAGTCCAGCAAAGCCATGGGAGTGGGGGCAGTCAGTGTGTGAACTGGTGTGTGGATATGAGTGTAAGTGTTTGCAGAGTTATGAATTGAGTTGCATGTGTTTCTGTGATTGAGTGGGCGTGGGAGCTTGTTTTGTGGATGAGTGGATACATGTGTGTGTGTGTGTGTGTGTGTGTGTGTGTGTGTGTGTGTGTGTGTGTGTGTGTGTGTGTGTGTGTGAATGTCTGTGAGTGGGTGTTGGGGAAATGTCTGTGTTTGTGTGTGTGCCCGCGTGTGTGTGTGTGTGTGTGTGTGTGTGTGTGTGTGTGTGTGTGTGTGTGTGTGTGTGTGTGTGTGTGTGTGTGTGTGTGTGTGTGTGTGTGTGTGTGTGTGTGTGTGCTTGTGTGTGTGTGTGTGTGGGCATGTGTGGTGTGTGTGCATGTTCATGTGTCTCCACGCACACATGGGTATCAAAATGTGTATGTGTGTGTGTTTGTGTGTGTGCACGCAAGCCTGTGTGGGGTGCCTTTGTTAATGTGATACATGAGCAGCTAGAGAGAATATTAGCATGATTAGGCATGACAGTTCAATGTTAAGTTCAGAGACATGTTAATGAGCTGCTAATAAGGTTTTTTTCTCATTGCAGCAATACCTATCTCTATATCAGAGTTTCTCACCTTTAAGCTAATTGGGTAACAGCACTGGGCAATTAGCACAGGTAGTGAGATCTTTTCTGAATTCTATGGCATGTCTCTCAATGCTCAATCTAAAATAACATTAGTTCTCCTGGTAAATTATTCTTTGATTGATTACAAGGTCATTCTACAATCTGGTGCTCAGTTATTTTTAATAAGAAGGGCAGGCTGAAAAGATTGACTTAAAGGACATGTGTAGGGGACAGTGAAGGGGACAACAGTCAAATGCTACCTAAGAAACAATTTAAAAATAATGTCAAAGAAACAATATTTGTTTGATCTGTGCAAGTATGTGATATTTAGGGAAATGGTAAATATTTTACTTTTTACTGCAAGGTGAAATATTTCTTTTTTTTTGTATAAACCCCAAGAGCTACTGTTGTGAAAGTGGCCAGATTCACTGCTCAAGGATTCTAGTACTTGCCATGAAACTTTCAACCCAACCTTTTGTCTACCAAGAACAAAACATACTGGGAACTAAATGGCCATTAATTTAATAAGAATACAGAACAGGCCATAGCCATTGCATGACTAGAAGAACAAGACTATTGCATTTTTAAAGTGACGGTCCAAACTCATTTGCTGTATTGTCTCACTGTATTATTCCTGCATAATGAACAGCTCATAAGTGTATGACCTGATTATCTGCACTATAATGCTCCCTGTCCCCAATATCAAGTGAAGGTGCTTTACATATGGTGTAAAAATTCAGCGTGTGAGGAATATTGTAAAAAAATGAAAACTTCTACAGTAGAACATCTGAATTTATTAAAACAGAGATTCAATGACAGTAGGTTCTTTCATTTCAACTTAACTTGAGAACTCCAGACTAACATACTGAATTTTAAATATAAGTTAAAAATGAATTGAATCCCTAAAATACACAGATACTCTTTAAGAGGGCCTGATACAGATAAATAATTGGTGTCACAGGCATGGACTAAACCTCAATGTAAAGAAATGCATAAAAGTGACTTTTCGAAAGGTAGACACCCCCTGGAAATTCCCACATTGATAAAAAACACTTAAAAGTAGCCCCAATTGTCAGGGATCTGGGAATGCATGTTGACAGTTGCCTGCCCTTTGACTACCATGTGACTACCTTGGTGAGAAAATGATTGTACCTTGCACAGATTATAAGTAAAAAGGGCATGGCATCCAAGTCCAAGGCGTTCATTGTCAAAGGAGTAAACAGTCTGTAAAACCTTTTATTGAAACAAGTACCCAACTGAGTACAGGTAGAATAAAGCAACATGCATTCCAGCACAAAACACTTTAAATGTTTATTTTAAAACTCTATTCATTGAGATTGTTTTAATATGTCTGACTGGTTTGTTACATTTAATCAATTCATTTGTATCTTGTCTGTTTAAATGGTTTCTGTTGTTATACTGGCAGTGTAATAAAGATCCAAAGTGTGGATTTTGTTATCATTTGGCCTAAAGTGATTTGTTACTATTCTTACTTTCATGGTTGTTTTATTATTGCTGTAGTATCTCAATGTTTGGATTCTCCATAATCAGTACATGGTTTGCAATCATTTTTCATTTTTTTTCTATTCTTGTTATTTTTTACCATGTGATGCTCCATCTTCTGCGTAATTCCCTATGGTATGACCTCTGACCTTTGATGTCATGTATAGGATTCCACTAAGACTGCCAGTTCAGTGTAAGAAAGCAATTGTGAGGACTGAGGTGTTCTAGTGATAGCAGGATGCCCAAGATGGTGATATAACTTCTAATTTTGGAGTCCTAAACCCTTACAGGGATGATTTTTTTTTTTATTTCAGCAGGAAGTTCTGGTAATATCAATACTGATGAGGTTGCATGACTTCCTCCATGCCAAAATGAAAGGGGTTTTAGAAATCACAAACAGTATAGCTTCTGCTAGGATATAATGAATTTCTTTTACTGATGATTACTAAATTAAACACACACACACACATACACACACACACACACACACACACACACACACACACACACACACACATACACACACACATATATATATATATATACTAAACTACTTTCATTATGGGATCATCCGTATTGTTATCACTATTGGTTCACAGCAGTGCACTGTTGTTTTTTGAATGTTTTGAATGACAGCATTTGGTGTATGGGTAAAGTATTTTTTTTTGTATGTAGAAGAGAAAGTTAGTGAATGGAGAAAGTTAGTGAATGGTATAGGTCTGCTTAAAAATTAGCTATGAATATGAAATTAGGAATGACCACTGTAATGGTTCTCATAGAAGCTGTACCTCACAAATTTTTACATATGCACAAGCAGACACATGCAAGTATACATGGACACACACACACAACACACAAAGTTGCTCTTAGGGAATGGAGTGACACTTTTTGCATTATTTAAATTTTTCCGTAAGTAATGTGAACTGTTTTTTTTTTCTGTTTCTGAAAAAATGTAGTACAAAATAGTATCATGGTTCTAGTATTACATTTTGACTTCCTGTAAACATGCCTGAATTCCAGAAAGAGTGAAAAACTCCTTTTTTCTTTCTTTTTTTTTTTTCAGAAGGGGCAAGCCCTCCATATCCTCCAAAATTTTATACACACACACATATCTATATATATATATATATATATATATATATATATATATATATATATATATATATATATATATACCAACTCTACAGTCGCACCAACCTGAAGAAGGTGTGTGTGTGTGTGTGTTTGTGTGTGTGTGTGTGTGTGTGTGTGTGTGTGTGTGTGTGTGTGTGTGTGTGTGTGTGTGTGTGTGTGTGTGTGTGTGTGTGTGTAATTCCAGTCATGAAATTCTACAATATTCTGGAAGTGGAGTGGTTTTCACAGCACAGTTAATATCATAGCTTAGATTCCTGAAAATAATACAAAACTTAGTAGCTATTTCCATAGAAACAAAACACACAGTTGATACAATTTTAAAAAGTGAACTGCAATAAACATGAAGCTACCATCAGTACAATGCACAGATGCAATCTATTTCACTATTGCACAAACTTAATGGCAACTCCTTGAAAAGCTGTGCCATGTAAATTAGTAAAACACCCAGTACAATACTGATTAGATTACAAAACTGAAAGAGAAGGCCTTTACATTGTTTGTATCTTGTCACAGCTAGCCGAGGAAGAAAGCAAAGAGTAAGGCCGGGATTCACTAATCTTCCATGTAAGACTGACTAAGTCTTACTCGGAAACTGCAGTCGAAGAGTATGACGTCAGCGCATCATGCATATTCATGAGGGCACGATGACTCAACTCTAAGGCTAACATGGAGCGTGCATGAGTGCAGGGGGCGTGTCAGACTGCCAAGCAGTCCAAATATCCACGCCCCTGCAAGTGCCTAAACTGCAAATGTCAACTGAAATGAGCGAGTCCGCTCAAATGTCTACTTACCCAACACTGCACTCCCCCACATTCTAAATCCCTGTACAAGTTTAAAATGTAAAGCTTTCCTTTGTTTTTTTTTTGTTTTTTTTTCTTTTTTATTATTCCCGATATAGTTTCCCCATATTTGCGCATATATGCGCGGGTTTTCCCATTGCTTAGCTACAGTTAGCAGTGTAGACATCGAAGAGGATAATAAACTACTTATATGCAAATTAAGAAAAATAGCAATAGCATAGTGGTAGAGCCCTCGCACAAAGAGGAGGCTTTCCCAGTTCGAGTCCCGTCACTCCCCTTCCTATTTTCTGTAGGAAATGTGTGCATAAAAAAAATTCCTGACATTTACCTTTTAAATTTTAGTAAAATGCATTGAAATGGCCTATGTGGTAGTGAACAATATTTTATATATAAGGTGGAATGGTCAGGCATACTGATAAATGCATAATTAACATATCTTAAGCAATGTGAAGCACTGCTAAGCAAAGTTTACTAGTATTAAGCACAGTTAAGTATAATTGCTCATAGCTTAGCATTGCTTTAACTAGCACAATAGCTTTGTGTGGAGCTGCGCATCGTGCCAACTAGCGCAAACAAAACATGTTCACGCAGAGCTGCACACCACGCTAACTAGCGCAACGTTGGGCAATGTCGGGTAACATAGAGCAATGTAGAGCAACATCGAGAAATGTTAGGCAAAGTTGAGCAAAGTCGGCTAAACACAGCCACACCTCCTAGCCGGTCTGGCCAGTAGTAAAATAAAAAGCAATGACAGGCATCGGACCCGGGATACTGTGCACCCTAATCACAGTACTAAACCACTAAGCCATGACAACTTTACATATGGATGTATTTCCAACACACTCATATATATCAATGGAAGTTTACCCATTGCTAAGCAGGTTTGCTTTTAGCTGAGATTTTTCAAAACCGGCCAATCACAAATAAGTGCGGGAAATGAGGCATATTTAAGCTCCATAGGCGGGAATAATTGCCATAACTGGGTGTAGCTCCCATTTGCAGACAGTATGTCTGGTGTTGGAGAGGGCTCTCGTTTTCAATCGCAACAGTGGGACATTGAGGAGTCAAAAGTAATGGTTTGGCTCCTCGTCCATCATCATGATGCAAGACACCTGCAGGGCCAGTTTCAGGGCATTGAGTACAGAGCAGAAGCCTGGAACCGTCTAGCACATGATCTCACCAGTGCCACAGGCATCCCTCGGACTGGTGAGCAGGTCAGACACCACTACTCAGACCTGAAGAGATGCAAGGAGGACTGACTGAACCAGTGGATACAGGAGGCCCGTGAAATGGAAAATGCCCCACTACTTAGTATGTAACCATGGAATGAAGTATTTAAGAATTGCTATTGTAGTCTATATTATGGATAGGTATGTCTCAATATCCCTTCATTTACTTCACAGCTGCAGGTGTCCGTGCTGCAAATCAGCAAGCCTATGCAGATAGGCTGCTAAGGCTGCACCACCAGGCAGGTTAGTAATTATTCTGCATGTGTTGTCATATAAAAGAAGTGAGAGAGCCTGAAAAAGAGCATTGTAACCCATTAATAAAGGTATAATAAGTGTTGAATAACTTCTCTGCATGTACTGTTATATAAAATAAGTGAGACAGCGTGAAAAGGTATTGTAACCCATTAATAAAGGTATAATATGTCTTGAATAAAAGACCTCTGCATGCACTGATATATCAAATAAATGAGAGAGCCACTAGAAAAGTGTGTAATGTAATTAATAAAGGTATAATTCCTGGAGTGTGTCCGTGTCACTTTCTTTGATATGTTGTTGTACCCTTGCATTATAGAAATAGTAATGTTTTATTAAGCGCAGTCAACCCACACATGGGTAGGCCCATATAAAGTGGATGAAGAGAGTGCCAGTAGCTGTTAAGCATATATACAGTCCTCAACTGTCGGTTAATGGCCGGCATGTACAGGTTAATCTGACACTTGAGTAGCTTGTTATTGTGTTCCCCAGAAACGTCAGTGTGCTGCTAGAAATGTAGGGGGCTGTTAACATATACCTGATAATGTCACCTGAACACATCCAGATATGTATATATATATATATATATATATATATATATATATATATATATATATATATATATATAAAAATATAAATTAAATATATAAATATGTAGCAGTAACATCTGCATCTAGGACAGTTTTTATGTCAGATACAGGTCAGGTATATCAAGAACTAGCCAAACCCATTTCACAATTTAACGAACATTGCCTAGTGTAATAATACATGTAGGGGATATATAACTGCAGTCAATAGGAATGTAGTGTAAACTATAGGTATATATAAGTTATTAATGGAGGTATCTTTTTACACCCTGCTGTACGTGCATAAACAATGTAATTCCACACCTCAATGGGTATATCTAATCTCATAACATTTGTTGGGACACATGTCCTATTGGTTTATAAATATCTGCATTTACTTTGATGCATGTGTCCTGTTCACATACCACAATCTTGGTGGTCTGTTGCCACCAATCAATCCTGCATGCTGTTGGAATGTCCACTGTTGTTCTATATATGCATGTGTTATGCTTGCTGTTCAACTGTTGGAATTCTGGTGTGTTGGGTTAATGGGAATACTACTGTATCCTGTTACAACTAAATTGGAATGCTGTTGGCTATTACTAACCCATATTGTCATTAATTCCTCCTAAACACAGAATGTATGGGAAGGCCGGTCCCAGTGGACCCACCTGTCCTACCTCAGCTAGCGATGGCACCTGGCACCAGCAGGTCCGGTGCCCAGCCCGGGACCTCCTCCTCCATTGGTCCTGTGCCACCTTCAGGTGGAAACGCTGCAGGGGATGGGACTCATCCCCCATGCAAGCATGGCCAGAGGAGGGCCACCTATCACCCTCTGAATGGTCCGGGCTGTGGTGTGTAGGGAGATCGAGCGTTCAGTCGCTGATCCTCTATGCCAGCTCGAGGCAAGAGTGCCGCGACTCACGGGTGAGCCTGCCCTCCTACGCAGCCCCCAGCACTGCCACCCTCCGGGCTGTGAAGGCACAGTGGTGACTGCCCATTGGTGGGGATCTCAGTTCCACTGTTGCCATCTGTGGGCTTATGGGCTTGTGATTTCCAAACATCCTTCCCCATCAATGGTGTTCACCCACCCCATGTGTCATATTCCGCCCCTGTATGCATCTTGTTTGTCTTGTCTGTTTACCTCCCCAACCTACCTCCCAAAATATACCTGCATCCCCTACCCCACATTCCACTCTCACCTGAAAAAAAATGGGCAATCTGCTCCCACAAAAAAATACGCCTCATACATAGCTGCCCATTTTGCACACATGTCTGCTGGACACATAAAACAAAATTTAATTGGCAGTACAACATACTGCGTTGTCCTTTCCCCTCTCTCAGGGGTGGAAGGTTTTAAATTTCCCTCCAAATTACTAGTATATGCACAGCTGTTGCTGTTAAAGAAGTGGGCAGCTATGGGCCTTCCCTACACCCGTCCTGCACATCCCGAGCTGTTTTCCCTACTGTCCTTCCCTCTTTGTGCCCCTTTTTCACCACTTTCCTATCTCCCCATTTTCTTTTCTTTCAAAGATATGAGCGTGGAGGTTAGCGGGAGTAAGCACTTTTAAGCAGCAGTTAGCAGGTTTGCACGAGTGTGCACTTGTGTGCGCTTAGCTAAGTATTGCTTAAGTATTAGAACAGAGGGAAGCATTTTGGCAGCTCCTTTTTGGGGCTGATACATACCCAGGGCTTAATGAAGTCATCGCCATAAAATGTTTTTTAAAGTATAGATAAATAGAGCATGGAATAATATACTGATATATTGTATTTATTTATATGTATGTATATACATTTTTATAGATATATCAATTATTTTACATAGTATTAATTTAAATTTATTTCATTGTGCAGACTATTACATCATTTCCTGTAATGAATCATTTAAAAGGTGGTTAGGTGGTTATTATTTGTTTTTCTGAAGAAGTTCACATCATTAAAAGTGGATGAAAGCGCTAGCTCATTGTGCCTCAGTGTGTCTCTTGGTTGGATCCTGTTTTTTTCATTTTCAAAGTTACTAGTTTGTGCTTTCCAGCTTGGTTTACTGTTGTTTCAGTTTTTGTTTTGGAACCAACATTGATGGCAGCTGAGGTTTCTTCACAAGAAGACTTGTTAAATCTTTCCACCTATCCAGTTCCTGAAAGAGGTGAAAAGTTGCCTACTACATCAACTTTTTCATTACAACTGTCGAGTACTATCACCAAGATAGTACAAAATTGTTTGGAAGAACAATTAAACCTCAAAAAGGTCCAAAAGGGCGAGGGCGCTTTAAGATCTGAAGTGGGAGATTTCCCACGCCCTTTTCAGTCCTTGGAAGCCTGCAGTGAAGAAAATCCTGTGAACCGAAATGGTGAGGGAGCTGAATCACGAAGTATGGCAAATAATCTTGTATGGAATTACATCAGTAAATCTTATGAGAATCCATTTACAAATTTGACAGAGATTCCAAAGAATGAAACTGTAAGTAAACAATTACATGATTCCAATTCATGCAAAAAGTGCATTTTTGAACTGGAGAGACTTGTTTCAAGTTTGTGTCTTTAACTTTGGAAGTACAATACTTAGGTGAATGTATTAATCGTAAAATAGTTCCGCAAGGTCTGAGAACGGCAAAATTCCCAAACTGTGTCTCTCCTGGTGATGATTTGTGCAATGTTTTAATAGAATTGTACAATGAGACTGGTTTGGCCATGATGAGAGTGCTTGTCTCTCACTATGAAAAAGAAATAGTTAAACTCAAGGACAGTATTAAATCTATGGATGAAAGTATAAAAAGTTACATCTGCTTCAATAATTTTTCAACATTATATAATGGAATTGAAGCAAAGGCGGACAGACATAGAGCTACCATTATAGCTAGAAAACAAAATAAATTAAAGCGAGACATTCAAGCATATAGGTCGAATCAGGCTTACATCAGTATTACTGATGTGAGTGGCACCACAGTATCTACAACTAATAACAATTCTTTGGTCAATATGGTGGCTAATATCCAAGAGGGGTTGACTACAGGAAATAAGGAGGTTTTTCCTAGAGTGAATGAAGTACCAGTTAATTCGGTCACTGATGAACAGAGTGTCAATGTAAATGGTACTACAAATAACACAGCAAGAGTGGGAATTAGTTTTGCTGGAGTGGTGGCTACTTGCAATGGACATTCTAATGGACATGTCACTGACCCTTTTCGAACACAAGGGCCCTCCATGAAAAGGACTACCAAATGGTACAATGTAACGCAGCAGAAAGGGAAGACAAAGGGGAAGAACAAACGGAGGAGATTTCATCTCCAAGAGATAATTTTACAATAGATATTGTTAATTTGAGTAGTACTTCCTTTTGTGCAGCGACTAACAATGTGCTAAGAAAAGGTTTTTCTTTTATTCCTACCAACAGGATAAACATTGGCAAGTTAATGATTGATTTTAGGCTTTTTTTTCGTAAACTTAATCTGCAATACATTCTGCATGACGTTACCACTACAGTAGAACAGGGAAATTCCAGGCTTACTAAACCAAGTGTCTTTAACCCCCCATTGGTGAACACACTGCAAGTGTTTCAGAACATTTGTGAAAAAGAGTTTAGAGAGATCAAACATGGCAATGTTAAAAATAACTTATCTGAAGCTGAATTTATTGCTTTGGAAAATATAAGTAGGAATTCTAACATTAGAACTATGAAAGCTGATAAAGGGGGAAAAATAGTTATCATGGACACTTGTGTTTATGAAAAATCTCTCAGTACATTGTTAGAAGATTCAGACACTTATTCTAAAGTTTCTTTACACTTTGTCAACTACAGTTTTAGGAAAATTGATACCCTGTTGTTTGATATGTTTTGCCAAGGGGAAATTGACAAAGTTGATTATGATTTTCTAGTGGTAGAACATCCCAAAATGGCTATGTTTTTTGGAATTCCAAAAATTCAAAATAACAAACTAAGTCCATCTTTTAGACCTATAGTCTCTGCCAGACAATTTAAAACTGAGAATATTTCAATATGGTTAGACAATGTTCTTAATCCAATAGTACAAAAATCTGAACACTATATAAGAGATTCTTGGCATTTGCTTGAGATCCTAGGCAAATATAAAATGCCTGACAGAGACATATATTTTTGTACGCTAGATGTCACGAGTTTGTATACTTCCATTAATCAGGAAGTAGGTTTAGAGTTCATGAGAGAGTATCTTACATGTCATACTGATTTTTCAGGTGAAAAAGTAAATACAATTTGTACATTAATGGAATTAGTACTCGACAATAATTTTTTCAATTTCAATAATACATTATACAAGCAAATATCAGGTGTAGCCATGGGGGCAAGAGTGGCACCGGCTTTTGCAAACATAGTCATGGCCAATTGGGAAAATAGGTTCCTGAAGTTACACCCTGGTTACAACAAGGTAGAATTATACCATAGATACATAGATGATTTGCTTTTTTTGTGGTCAGGGGAACATTCTGAGTTTGTAGAATTTGTATCTGACCTTAATGGCACTACAGATTTTTTATTATTTAAAATAGGTGGTTATGGTGAACAAATTAACTTTTTGGATTTGACACTTAACATAGATAATGTTACAAGAAAATTTAGAAGTAGAATCTATAGGAAGTCCTGTTTTGCAAACCAGTATTTACATAGGGATAGTTTGCACCCAATACACATGAAAAAAGGGGTTATCAAGGGTCAAATTATCAGACTCAGTAGGCTCACTTCTGATGAACATATATTTTTAAATGAGCTTATCTTTCTCAGAGAATTATTTCTCCAAAAAGGTTATGACTGAAGGTGGTTAGAGGGAATAGAAAAAGAGGTTTTACTTTTAAGAAAAGGTGTTGCTCAGCCCATTTTGGCTTCTGAGGACATAATGGTGGGAGCTCCTATAAGTTTACATCATAGTAACACAAGAAAAAAATCAAGAATTCAACATAGCATTGAATTTTTCGTTTTAGATTATGTAGAGAAAAAAATGTTTGGTGGTGACATTAACAACATATTAGGGCAGAGGGAAGCATTTTGGCAGCTCTTTTTTGGGGCTGATACATACCCAGGGCTTAACGAAGTCATCAACATAAAATGTTTTTTAAAGTATAGATAAATAGAGCATGGAATAATATACTGATATATTGTATTTATTTATATGTATGTATATACATTTTTATAGATATATCAATTATTTTACATAGTATTAATTTAAATTTATTTCATTGTGCAGACTATGACATCATTTCCTGTAATGAATCATTTAAAAGGTGGTTAGGTGGTTATTATTTGTTTTTCTGAAGAAGTTCACATCATTAAAAGTGGATGAAAGCGCTAGCTCATTGTGCCTCAGTGTGTCTCTTGGTTGGATCCTGGTTTTTTCATTTTCAAAGTTACTAGTTTGTGCTTTCCAGCTTGGTTTACTGTTGTTTCAGTTTTTGTTTTGGAACCAACATTGATGGCGGCTGAGGTTTCTTCACAAGAAGACTTGTTAAATCTTTCCACCTATCCAGTTCCTGAAAGAGGTGAAGAGTTGCCTACTACATCAACTTTTTCATTACAACTGTCGAGTACTATCACCAAGATAGTACAAAATTTTTTGGAAGAACAATTAAACCTCAAAAAGGTCCAAAAGGGCGAGGGCACTTTAAGATCTGAAGTGGGAGATTGCCCACGCCCTTTTCAGTCCTTGGAAGCCTGCAGTGAAGAAAATCCTGTGAACCGAAATGGTGAGGGAGCTGAATCACGAAGTATGGCAAATAATCTTGTATGGAATTACATCAGTAAATCTTATGAGAATCCGTTTACAAATTTGACAGAGATTCCAATGAATGAAACTGTAAGTAAACAATTACATGATTCCAATTCATGCAAAAAGTGCATTTTTGAACTGGAGAGACTTGTTTTCAAGTTTGTGTCATTAACTTTGGAAGTACAATACTTAGGGGAATGTATTAATCATAAAATAGTTCCGCAAGGTCTGAGAACGGCAAAATTCCCAAACTGTGTCTCTCCTGGTGATGATTTGTGCAATGTTTTAATAGAATTGTACAATGAGACTGGTTTGGCCATGATGAGAGTGCTTGTCTCTCACTATGAAAAAGAAATAGTTAAACTCAAGGACAGTATTAAATCTATGGATGAAAGTATAAAAAGTTACATCTGCTTCAATAATTTTTCAACATTATATAATGGAATTAAAGCAAAGGCGGACAGACATAGAGCTACCATTATAGCTAGAAAACAAAATAAATTAAAAAGAGACATTCAAGCATATAGGTCGAATCAGGCTTACATCAGTATTACTGATGTGAGTGGCACCACAGTATCTACAACTAATAACAATTCTTTGGTCAATATGGTGGCTAATATCCAAGAGAGGTTGACTACAGGAAATAAGGAGGTTTTTCCTAGAGTGAATGAAGTACCAGTTAATTTGGTCACTGATGAACACAGTGTCAATGTAAATGGTACTACAAATAACACAGCAAGAGTGGGAATTAGTTTTGCTGGAGTGGTGGCTACTTGCAATGGACATTCTAATGGACATGTCACTGGCCCTTTTCGAACACAAGGGCCCTCCATGAAAAGGACTACCAAATGGTACAATGTAACGCAGCAGAAAGGGAAGACAAAGGGGAAGAACAAACGGAGGAGATTTCATCTCCAAGAGATAATTTTACAATAGATATTGTTAATTTGAGTAGTACTTCCTTTTGTGCAGCGACTAACAATGTGCTAAGAAAAGGTTTTTCTTTTATTCCTACCAACAGGATAAACATTGGCAAGTTAATGATTGATTTTAGGCTTTTTTTTCGTAAACTTAATCTGCAATACATTCTGCATGACGTTACCACTACAGTGGAACAGGGAAATTCCAGGCTTACTAAACCAAGTGTCTTTAACCCCCCCCCCATTGGTGAACACACTGCAAGTGTTTCAGAACATTTGTGAAAAAGAGTTTAGAGAGATCAAACATGGCAATGTTAAAAATAACTTATCTGAAGCTGAATTTATTGCTTTGGAAAATATAAGTAGGAATTCTAACATTAGAACTATGAAAGCTGATAAAGGGGGAAAAATAGTTATCATGGACACTTGTGTTTATGAAAAATCTCTCAGTACATTGTTAGAAGATTCAGACACTTATTCTAAAGTTTCTTTACACTTTGTCAACTACAGTTTTAGGAAAATTGATACCCTGTTGTTTGATATGTTTTGCCAAGGGGAAATTGACAAAGTTGATTATGATTTTCTAGTGGTAGAACATCCCAAAATGGCTACGTTTTTTGGAATTCCAAAAATTCAAAATAACGAACTAAGTCCATCTTTTAGACCTATAGTCTCTGCCAGACAATTTAAAACTGAGAATATTTCAATATGGTTAGACAATGTTCTTAATCCAATAGTACAAAAATCTGAACACTATATAAGAGATTCTTGGCATTTGCTTGAGATCCTAGGCAAATATAAAATGCCTGACAGAGACATATATTTTTGTACGCTAGATGTCACGAGTTTGTATACTTCCATTAATCAGGAAGTAGGTTTAGAGTTCATGAGAGAGTATCTTACATGTCATACTGATTTTTCAGGTGAAAAAGTAAATACAATTTGTACATTAATGGAATTAGTACTCGACAATAATTTTTTCAATTTCAATAATACATTATACAAGCAAATATCAGGTGTAGCCATGGGAGCAAGAGTGGCACCGGCTTTTGCAAACATAGTCATAGCCAATTGGGAAAATAGGTTCCTGAAGTTACACCCTGGTTACAACAAGGTAGAATTATACCATAGATACATAGATGATTTGCTTTTTTTGTGGTCAGGGGAACATTCTGAGTTTGTAGAATTTGTATCTGACCTTAATGGCACTACAGATTTTTTATTATTTAAAATAGGTGGTTATGGTGAACAAATTAACTTTTTGGATTTGACACTTAACATAGATAATGTTACAAGAAAATTTAGAAGTAGAATCTATAGGAAGTCCTGTTTTGCAAACCAGTATTTACATAGGGATAGTTTGCACCCAATACACATGAAAAAAGGGGTTATCAAGGGTCAAATTATCAAACTCAGTAGGCTCACTTCTGATGAACATATATTTTTAAACAAGCTTATCTTTCTCAGAGAATTATTTCTCCAAAGAGGTTATGACCGAAGGTGGTTAGAGGGAATATAAAAAGAGGTTTTACTTTTAAGAAAAGGTGTTGCTCAGCCCATTTTGGCTTCTGAGGACATAATGGTGGGAGCTCCTATAAGTTTACATCATAGTAACACAAGAAAAAATCAAGAATTCAACATAGCATTTCCTTTGCCAATAGTAAATGAAATTTGGTGTATAAAGGAAATCATTGAGAAGAACTGGAGAATCATTTTAGATAACAATGAATTAAGTTTATCTTTGAGGTATTTACCAAAGTTTACATATAAAAAGGTTACAAATATTAGACAGAAGTTAGAAACTTCTCAGAAGTTAGAAACTCACAAGGACAGATTAGTTAGCAATAAAAAAGGTACTTTTGCATGTAAAGACTGTAAACAATGTAGGTTCATGTGTAATTCGTCCTTCATTACAATAGAACATTTGGGACAAACATTGTGGGCGAATAAATATTTTAATTGCCATAGTGAAAATGTAGTCTACATGGCTACTTGTTCTACATGCAAAAATTACTATATAGGCAAAACAAAAAGAGTTTTAAAATGTAGAATTTATGAGCATGTTCTAGCTATAAAGAAAAAAGATAAAAACAATTCTTTAGCTAGACATGCTCTTTCTTGTATGAATTTTAAGAAATTTGAATTTTTCGTTTTAGCTTATGTAGAGAAAAAAATGTTTGGTGGTGACATTGACAACATATTAGAGCAGAGGGAAGCATTTTGGCAGCTCTTTTTTGGGGCTGATACATACCCAGGGCTTAACAAAGTCATCAACATAAAATGTTTTTTAAAGTATAGATAAATAGAGCATGGAATAATATACTGATATATTGTATTTATTTATATGTATGTATATACATTTTTATAGATATATCAATTATTTTACATAGTATTAATTTAAATTTATTTCATTGTGCAGACTATGACATCATTTCCTGTAATGAATCATTTAAAAGGTAGTTAGGTGGTTATTATTTGTTTTTCTGAAGAAGTTCACATCATTAAAAGTGGATGAAAGCGCTAGCTCATTGTGCCTCAGTGTGTCTCTTGGTTGGATCCTGTTTTTTTCATATAATGCATTTTATTCAATTAATCATATAGCAGAGAGGATTAAGTTATGTGTAAATGTAAGTAGTTTTGAAACTGCAGTGTGGCTTGAAGCAAGCTGACCTTCGACCCTGGCAGATGCTAGCTTAGCAAGTTTTAATGTTTATGCTTTTCACAAGTGATTATCTGCTGGGTCAGGAAATTAAATGTGTGAAATAATGAAATCTTCTGCTCTTTCCTGCTGGGATGATTTGGCCTTGTATATGTGTTACTGAGATAGCACGCAGCTGGTAGGAAAGTGTAATAGTAATAATAATAATAGTAATAATAATAATAATAATAATAATAGTAACAGTAGTGTAATAGTGTAATACACAAAGATGTGTATTAAAAGACTGAATCTGCTATTGTATTTGAACTGATATGAAACCTTGAAGAAATAACTTTACAGAAAGACATTATGTCTGACCAGGTGGATAGCAAGGCCGTATTATTACCAGAGGAAAACTTTTTTAAAATATACAGCATCAGCAGTTTTTATGAATAGAGGACTGTAAGCTAAAGTGATGTAAATGCCCTGTGACATACCTTGTCAATAAGGTGGGCACAGCTTGAATGTTAAACCTATATAAAATTGTGTGCTTCCTGTTTCATGTTAGACAAAATTCTGTACTTGTACGTTTTTTGCCTCCTGGTGTACACTAGTAAACTTTTGAATCTGAACCTCCTGTGTATTGAATTCTTGATTTTATTTAACAGTTTGGTCCTTCTTAGCCGGAATTCCCTCGGACAGCTGCAGATCAGAGTCTACCGGTGGTCGAATACTGCGCAGGAGAAGTTACCGAAATGGTACTTCTTGGGTGAAAAGACCTCCAACTGAATTGTCGTTTAAAGAGGCTGGCCACTTTCTGATCTGTGGCCGAAGAGCGGATATTGGACGATTCAATACCAGAGGCTCAGGTAGGAAGAATTTGCCTTTTTTCTGTTTTAGATCAGGGACTAGATTACAGTATATTGTTGTCAAGATTTGTTTTGCAGATCAGGGACAAAAGGAAGTACTGTATATTTGGTCATAGATCAGGGTAACAGAATAAGGTAGGCAGTTATTCTAGATAAACTGTGAACAGGAACTGAGAATTTGATATCATGTGATAAAAAGGGTTACGTAACATTTTCTTTGCCATGGGAAATCAGTGCACTAAAACATCGCGAGATCCGCCCCTAACCGAAGACGCAAAATACATGCAATTACAACGTTCTGATAACGTTAGGTATTATACGAAATGGGTTCACAAATATGAATTTGATGGTAAACTAGATAAAACTTCACTAGTTAAACTCTTAAACAGCTTAAATCTGATGCAGGAAGTCAGGCAAAAAAGCAACGCCAATTAGGCATTCCTCGGGCACACAGGTGGATTGAGGAAGCAAATTGTAGAGAACAGAAGCTGAAAAATTCAAAAATATTATTTTTAGACAAAGAGGATAATAACTTGGTAATAGCGACAGCTCCCCCTCCTCCTCCCTTGCCCCCTCCCTTACCCTTTTCATGATATGAAGCGAGTGGACAGGCTGGTCCGCCTCCGCATTATCCTGAAGTTTCAGCAAGACCACAACCATTTGTTAGAGATCCTATTGAAACTAGGTCCCGAACACGTAAAACACATAGGGACACAGACTCATATCAAATAGAGAGAAACCTACAGGATGAGAGTGAGGAAGAAATATGCCCACTTATAGAAGTTCCAAATCCTCAGGCAGGACAGGAAGGGCAAAACCCAACACTCTTAGTATATAGACCATGGACACCGGAAGATATCTGGAAAGCTACTGAGGGAATCCCCCATCCGAAAATTAATTTTACGAAATTTTTAGAAGATTTACAAGGCATGAGATTGAGTTACCACTTGAATGGGGAAGAAGTAGAAAAAGTAGTAAGACAAATTATAGGTCCAGATTGGCACATGATTTGCGGCACCTGGAATCCTCATAATGCAGAGCTTAAACCCCTCCCACATAGTGACGCAGAATTAGACAACAGAGTGAAAGGTCTTACAGACCGAATCTCTGAGAAATGGAAATCTAGAGCAGACTGGACTTGCATTAATCAATGCATACAACAGGAAAATGAAACAATAGATGGGTATTATGCTAGATTATTAGAATGTTTTAATAATCATAGCGGTATGTCGGTTCCTGAGAACCAAACCAATGAGTCCCCGTATGAACAACAATTGAAAAATGCATTTTTGAAAGGTTGCATTGCACCTATTAGTAGCTTCATTATGAAGCATATGATAGACCATCGAACAGGGAGGCTACAAGCCTTACTTGAATACACTAGACATGCTGAAAGACATTTTAATAGTAAAAAGAAAAAGAAGGCGCAAGTCTTCACTGCTGAAGACGGAGCTGAAGTGTTTGTATTACAGTCAGGTAAAAAGGGCAAAAAAAATGCCCAGGGAAACAAACAGTCTGACAAACGATCAGAAGATTTTGAAGAGAGGAAAAAGAGAGGTGAGTGCTTAAAGTGCGTGAAAAAGGGACATCTAGCAAGGGATTGTAAGCAAAACAAAATGGTCATTTCAGAAGATAAGGGAGATGAGGACTGACTATATGATAGTGAAGATACATCATGTGAAAGTCAGAAATCATCAAGTAAAGTTAATAAACAGAAAACAAATGTAAATGTGATAGAAGAAGTAGAGGAAGTGCAAGTAGATATGGAGGATGAAGAAAGTGAAATTTTGGACTTAGCATTATTGAGCTTAGAGCTCTACTTAGCAGATATGAAACTGGAAGTTACACTTCTGGTGGAAGGAAGGGAAATCAAATTCCTATGTGACTCAGGAGCGTCACGGACTTTGATACACCCCTCCAAGTTACCAGAACATTCTGAATCACCTGATTATATACTAGTAAAAGCAGCAAATGGACAGCTATACAGGGAACCACTTTCCCATGATATAGCAATTACTGACCCTGTTTCAGGTATGACCCAGAGAAGTAAAACTGTTGTTTCTGCAAAGTGTCCGGTAAACCTATTGGGCAGGGACTTTATGCAGACATTTGGCATAGCAGTAGTTCAAACTGTACAAGGTATGGAGGCACAGAGACAAATGGATACCTTTGTAGTGCGATCGGAGGGTGAAACTTTTTACTGGTACAGCCGGGACCTAGTCACGACTGGTCCAGGGGCAGTAACCGAGGAACTGATGAATGTAGCCATCAGTAAAGCCCCCTCCCTCGACACTGATCGACAGCATTTGTTACACTGTACTCTATACTACTGTACTACACCAGGACCTGATAGAGAGTATGAGCAAGAATTGTTCAGAAATCATGCAACTAGACTAGTATTGCGTACTTTGTACTGGGATACTGAGGGGAACAGTGTAGTCAGCTGTTCATTACCTCAAGAATTCCTTGCATTATATAGATCAAATCAATTACCACATGTCAGCTTGACAAAGAACAAAAGTGTAAAATGGGCAGATTTAGGAGAAAAAGTAACAAGATGGGAGAAACAGACTGATTTAGAACTATCAGAACAAGGGATACAAAAACAAAAACTGAACTGGTTGACACAGACACATCCAACTGTACACTTGCAATCTAGCGAGGACAGCTGATTAGCATTTTCATTAGAAGAAGAAGAAAAGGCCTTATGTGAAATTCCAACAACTCTTTGGTCAACAGGCAAGTCAGATGTAGGACTTATTCGAACAGCAGGACCAGTTACAATTACCCCAAAGTCAGCTTTTAGACCACAGAAAAGACAATACCCTTTGAGAAAGGATGCAGAAATAGGAATTAAGCCTATAATAGCAGCATTACTCAAAGAGGGAGTACTGGTAGAATCTCCTGATTCACCATGTAATACACCCCTATTTCCTGTTAAAAAAGCAAATGGGGAATGGTGGATGGTACAAGATTTACAAGCTGTAAATAATGCAGTAATACCTAGAGCACCTACAGTGCCAGACCCACATACTTTGTTAAATGATTTAGAACCGCAACAGAAGTATTTCTCTGTGGTAGATATCAGCAATGCTTTCTTCTCGATACCTATACATCCTGATAGTCAATATTGGTTTGCATTTACATTTCAGGGTAAAAGGTATACATGTACTCGACTACCACAGGGATATTGTGAGAGTCCAACAATATTTGCACAAGAAATGGCTAGCAACCTGGCAGGGTTTACCCCACCAGGAGGTAGTCAAATTCTACTTTATGTAGATGACATCTTGCTAGCAGCCCCCACCCAGCAACAATGCAGGGAAGATACTGTGGCATTATTGAAATTTTTAGCAACACAAGGACACAAAGTAAACAAAAGTAAGTTACAACTTTGGAGAAAACAAGTTAGATACCTAGGATATGTAATATCCAATAAAGGTAGAATATTAGATGAGGAAAGAAAAACAGCAATTTTGCAAGTACCCAAACCAACAACCAAGAAGGAAATAATGTCTTTCTTGGGTACAACTAATTTCTGTCAGAGCTGGATACCAAATTATGCTTTGGAATCTGCTCCACTGACTGACTTGATATATAAGACACCAATGGCAGCACAAGATATTTTACAATGGACAACCGAAGCAGAAACGGCTTTCTGCAGGTTGAAGCAGTTGATAGCTTCTTCATTAGTTTTAGGACTTCCAAATTATCACAAACGGTTCTTTCAGACCATAGATTGCAAGCAAGGATATATGACGTCAGTATTGACGCAACAACATGGGGACAAGCAACGCCCCATAGCCTACTATTCATCGCAGTTAGACCCAGTGGCGCGATCTTTGCCTCACTGTATACAAGCAGTAGTTGCAGCTGCAATGGCAGTACAGGCCTTGGCCTCAGTGGTATTATTCCACCCTCTCACATTGAGAGTGCCTCATGCAGTTGCAATAATTTTACTGCAAGAAAAAGTGGCATACCTTTCTCCTGCTAGACACCTTTCATGTATGACTATACTGCTGAGCCAACCTCATATGACAATTGAACGATGTACGACATTAAATCCATCAATATTACTTCCAACTCCTGTGGATGGCGTACCACACAGCTGCCTACAGGAAATTGAACAGTTAGCTTTACCTAGACAAGATCTCACAGATATGCCCTTGGATAATGCCAAGGTGACATATTACGTGGACGGCTCATGCAGAAGGGGTCCTACAGGAAATAATCTGGTGGGGTATGCAGTAGTTACAGACACTGAAATTCTAGAAGCCCAATCCTTACCACATAACTTATCTGCACAAGCAGCAGAATTGATAGCTTTGACGCGGGCATGTACTTTAGCAAAAAACAAGTGTGTAAACATATATACTGATAGTCAGTATGCTTTTTCTACAGTACATGTATTTGCGCAACAATGGAAAAATAGAGGAATGATAACATCTAGTGGAAAGCCTATTAATCATGCACAATTTATTTTGGAGTTATTAGAATCTATTCAGTTACCTACCAAAGTAGCTATTTGTAAATGTGTAGCTCATACAAAACAACAGGATAAGATTTCAAAAGGCAATGCGCAAGCTGATGCAGCTGCAAAGCAAGCAGCCTCAGACTCAGAAACTTTACTTTTGAATGAGGAATTACAACCCTCTGAGATTTTAGATTTAGACATGTTAAAAACAATGCAGACAAGCAGAAAAACAAAAATGGTAAAACGAGGTGCAATTCTTGAGAATGGACTGTACATTTCCAAAGAGAGAAAACCAATATTGCCGTCTAATTTATTTAGATATGCAGCTTTGTTGAGCCATGGGCAGTGCCATGTCTCAAAAGGGAGGATGATACAGTTAGTAAACTGAATATTCCAAACATACGGATTCACAAATTGCACACAAAAATTTTGTGCAGCTTGTCATACTTGTAGCAAGCACCATGCACAAGGGGCATTTAAAACCAAGCAAGGAAGTTTTCCTATACCACCATATCCATTCCATACTATTTGTATGGATTTCATAGAATTGAATAAATGTGAAGGGAAAAAGTTTTGTTTAGTTATTGTAGACATGTTTTCCAAATGGGTAGAAGCTTTTCCAACCAAAAACCCGGATGCAGCAACAGTGGCAAAAGCCCTGATAAAAGAAGTAATCCCTAGATTTGGCATTCCGGAAAGGATTTATAGTGACAACGGCACACATTTCGTAAACCAGACAATCCAGCAACTTGGAAGATTTTTTGGTATCTCCTTAAAGAACCATTGTGCTTACCACCCACAGTCAGCAGGACTGGTGGAAAGGTAAATTGGTACCCTCAAAAATAAGCTTAGGAAGCTAGTTGAGGAAACCCAAAAGAATTGGATACACTGTCTGCCTTTGGCACTGCTGAGTATGAGAATGGTTCCAAATGTAAAGGGTTTGACTCCCTTTGAAATGGTTTTTGGGAGAGCATATTATGCACCTCAGTGGAAAGCTCTCATGCCTGCAGAGCAAGAGGCTGACAGTTCATTAGCTAGTTATATGAGGAAACTGTTAACAAATAAATCTGTTTTGCAGTTTAACTCTTTTTCAGATAAGGAACAGACCAGACCGGTGGAAGCAGTCTTGGCCCCGGGGACGTTTGTGTGGCTGAAAGTGACGAGAAGGAAGAATTGGGTGAGTCCAAAGTGGGAAGGACCGTACCAGATTCTGTTGGCAACACCTACTGCAGTTAGAGTGGCCAAGAGGAAGTCTTGGGTTCATTTGACACACTGAAAACCGGTAAAGAACTTTCAACTTGATAAAAACTTTGTGACTGATACACAACCAGACCGAGATGGCCAAAAACAAAGCGAATAGAAATTTAGATCAACCCCAGAGATGTTGCATAATTATTTTGTTGAGTATACATTTATTGACTGTAATTGTGACAATTTTCCTCTTGTTGTGGTTTATCCTACACACAACCACACAAGTGAAAGTGGGAAGGCGTGATGAAACGTCTATAGACTGGCATCCAAATTTTAACACATACCTAGCCATGAAACGTGTATATGCAGAGACTATGAACATTTCAAATTGCTGGGTTTGTACAGCTATACCAACAGCATATGGAGGACTGATAATGTCCGCTGTCCCTTTGGGGATAAATGAGACTTGGGAGAATTTACTCTTCAATACAGGAACTGTGAGATCACAGGACAAAATAGCTTTATTTTTACCTGTCACACAAAAAGGAACTGTATGTTTTTATAAAAATGATACCCTCCAGGTGGGCTGGAGCAATTGTAATATAACCATATCTTACCGATGTTATATTAAGAATAGTAATGGCAATACTTTTTGCAATACTAATTATGACTCATATTTGAACTCATTGAAAACAACCATGAATGACATTCACAAGAATCCAGTTTTGTTTAAACAATTGTCAGTTATAGATCAGAAAATGTTTCATGCAGGGCTGATGCATATTAGTACTAAAGTAGAAAACTGTTATTTTATTTGTGGGAAAATGGCATATAAATGGTTACCTGAGAATTGGTCCGGCAGTTGTTTTTTGGGTTATTTGGTTCCGGCAATAAGACATACTGCAGAATTACCTTTGGGTAAGATACGAAACGTGAGAGAAGCAGCTCGAAAACCCGAAGGTCCAGTTGAAAAATCTGTGAATCCAGTTGGAAAAATCGAAGCTGGCTGGAAAGATCACAATACTGTGAAAGACAAAAGCAAATTGACTCATATGGACTTGAGTGACAGTGTTATATCTTGGGCAGGAATATTCCCAGCCTATGGAGCAGTCAAATCGATCTGGGAGCTGAGGAAGTTGTTGAAACTTCTCAAGGTAATGAGTAATGCAACTTTTTCTGCCCTAGAACTGGTGACTGATGAACTGAATGCAATGAGAACTGTTGTGCTACAAAATCGAATGGCTCTTGACTTCACCCTAGCGGCGAGAGGTGAATGCGTGCGCTTATCAAAGAAGAATGCTGTGTGTATATACCAGATAACAGGCATGAAATTAATAATCACCTAGAGGTAATTCAGCAAGTATCAGCCATGACTGAACCAGGCCCAAACCCACTGATGGACTTCTTCCAGAATCTATTTGGGGGGTGGGGTTCCATCCTAATGAATATTCTGATTGCCATTTGTGTGGGTATACTCCTATTAGGAGCATGTGTCTGCTGTGGAATTCCCTGCATGAAAAGATTAATCAAAGATTTCATTGATGTATCTGTTACTGAAACTTTGTACCTAGATATTGAGATTGAAAAATTGATCTCAGATGACATTTTTTTCTGAAGTATAGATTGAATGACTCACCTAGCTGAAAATCCTAAGTGGAAAAGGTTAGGAGATGAAATGACACTATGCATGCTTCAAAATAGAATAAAAAGTATTAATAGGGGGGAAAATGTTAGAAAAATGTGTATTTGAATATATGAGAAATGCTAGTTTAAAAGCAAAGTAGTATATAATGCATTTTATTCTATTAATCATATAGCAGAGAGGATTAAGTTATGTGTAAATGTAAGTAGTTTTGAAACTGCAGTGTGGCTTGAAGCAAGCTGACCTTCAACCCTGGCAGGTGCTAGCTTAGCAAGTTTTAATGTTTATGCTTTTCACAAGTGATTATCTGCTGGGTCAGGAAATTAAATGTGTGAAATAATGAAATCTTCTGCTCTTTCCTGCTGGGATGATTTGGCCTTGTATATGTGTTACTGAGATAGCACGCAGCTGGTAGGAAAGTGTAACAGAGAACAAAGATGTGTATTAAAAGACTGAATCTGCTATTGTATTTGAACTGATATGAAACCTTGAAGAAGTAACTTTACAGAAAGACATTATGTCTGACCAGGTGGATAGCAAGGCCGTATTGTTACCAGAGGAAAACTTTTTTAAAATATACAGCATCAGAAGTTTTTATGAATAGAGGACTGTAAGCTAAAGTGATGTAGATGCCCTGTGACATACCACGTCAGTAAGGTGGGCACAGCTTGAATGTTAAACCTATATAAAATTGTGTGCTTCCTGTTTCATGTTAGACAAAATTCTGTACTTGTACGTTTTTTGCCTCCTGGTGTACACTAGTAAACTTTTGAATCTGAACCTCCTGTGTATTGAATTCTTGATTTTATTTAACATATATATATATATATATATATATATATATATATATATATATATATATATATATATATATCATGCATCAGAATGAGTGAATGTAAAGGTAAGATAGGAATGCCATAACACAAAACCTGTTCTGTGGAACTTTACCTGCAGTTGTTGTGGAATTGCATTACATGACTGTGATAACAGAACCAGCCATTTTAGCAGTAAATAATGTTACAGCAGCACTTTACAACCCCCACACTGTATCATAGCAGGACAATCCACATCCAAATGTACAAAATACCTGTGTGTTCAAGGTCCAGCAAAGATGTAGGTAGGCATACTCAATGCTGGAATTGTCCAGTTTTCATGAGCATCCTGTGCTAATGTCAACAAAAAAAAAACACAAACTGTGCAGAAGTGAGTACATTAATATCCACAGTATAGCAGTTCACAAACAGTCCATGTGCCGAATGAAAACATCTCAATAACTACGTATGTATGGCAGCTAATTTTATAAGTAGAAAAGAAACTACATACTCTCATGTATCTTGTGTTAACATTTGTAGAGGTGAGTACAATTCTACACTGATAAATGTGTAATGGAAGTGGCAACATTCTGGTCTGAGTACAACATTCAAATCACGGGCTACACCCCTAGCATCAGATACAAGAAGTACACCAACCTTCTGACTTACACAACGGTGACCACAGCAAACAAGCATGGTCCCCACTTTGGAAATCTGAAAGGGCTACGCCTACCTGACCTAGCAATTTATAGCATTTGGTTGCTAGGACAGTGAGTACTGCAAGTACCACACAGCAGGCTGCATGCAATTGCCAAATGGTGGCCAGCAATTGGTACAAAGGCCATCACATGCACATGTGTAGATACCTATAAAAGCAGGCTGTATTAGCTGTCCACACATGCAATCATTTCATTGCAGGTACGGAGAGAGAGGGTGACAGAGAGAAAGATTTACAGAGTGACACAGAGAGACACAGAGAGACACAGACCACAGCAACAGCAACAGAAAACAAAAAAGATATAAAAGAAAATATATTGGAAAAAAATATATTGAAAAAAATATCTTGAAAAAAATATATTGAAAAAAATATTGAAAAAAGAAAATATATTGAAAAAAATATATATTGAAGAAAATATATATTGAAAAAAATAATATATTGAAAAATATAATATGCTGAAAAAAAATATTTAGAAAAAAAATAAGATATAAACAAAACAAAGTGTACAGAACACATGGAACTGACTACTACAAACACATACAAAGGAAAGGTATGTTACAGATATGTATTTACTAGCATGTAGTAGATGTTTTTGAAGAGTACTCTACATAGTTTGAATCATCCATATGTGGCAGCAGTACGCATCTATGCACAGATGCCCTGCATAACTACTGCCATGGAGAAATCAGTGTGTAGCTGTGTGCAGTGGGATATGACTGTGACATATGTAGTTCAGCATTAAATGTCAAACATCTGATCCATGTTATCTGTGTTCTGTACAGTAGTGTGTACAATTTCTGTTTGGGGGAGTAGCGCATACAGTTATGTAAACATGGATGTGACAGAGTAGCAAATGCATGATAGTCATATTAACGTGTAGCTTAGCATTGGCAATAGCTGTACCAGGTTAGTGTGCTAATTTAGCATTTGCAGCTATATATACGCCCTCTAATATTACTGTGTGCTCACATGTGACACCTGTTCATGTTGCAGCAAAGCCCAACAGGTCAGCCGTGAGGTACATGGACTTACAACAGTATGGCCCTTGTGTGTGTATGGCACACACATACGGAGAGATCTGTCCATGTCAGATATATTAGCATCTGTACATGTGCATAGAGCAAGGGACATACTGCAACTGTTTGTGAAAGGTGGATATATATATATATATATATATATATATATATATATATATATATATATATGTATATATATGTTGGTGAAGGTTGTTATATGCATATTTCTATGTAGTTTGTAGTGTGTGGCAAACCAGACAGCATACAGTGCTGGTATATGACATGTGGTGGTTAAACGCTGTGGGTATG
Source organism: Protopterus annectens (assembly GCF_019279795.1). NCBI lineage: Eukaryota > Metazoa > Chordata > Ceratodontiformes > Protopteridae > Protopterus > Protopterus annectens. The sequence continues at coordinate 843,814,179 of NC_056733.1, read as the reverse complement.
ATTCGTCAGGTTTGCAGTGTTGCAGCCAGTGAGGCCTGCTAAAGCTACATGGGCTGAGAACACCTTCAATGCATTCTGCACAACACTGTGCAATATTATGACATAACTGTATACCTCACAACCTTCCCATACTTGATATTCCCACCATGAAAGGTGGACTGTATATGTGCCTATATGTATATCTATATGTACACCAATGGATGTTTATATGTATGTGTGTATGTATATATATATATATATATATATATATATATATATATATATATATATATATACAGAGAGAGAGACAGGGTCATATTTACTGCAACAGATGCCTGGTGGCAAAGCCATGGACTCAAGCTCAATGGTGACACTGCATTGGCATCCCTCTTGCAAAAACTCAGTACCCATTAACTATCACATAGGTGGTAGTCTATTTAACACCGAAGGTGTGATAAGAGACCATGGGACACAGGTGGACAGTAGTCTCCCCCTTTGATAGTCACAGTGCCACACTAGTCATGTAATCTGTCTACGTGGCACACGTCATCGCAAAAGGTGTATCATCCAGGGAAATATAGGTCAGTGTTCCCCTCTACTCCACACATAAAAAACCCATTATAGAGTACAATGCCCCATGTGGTATGTACCTCACAAGACATCTACAGCAACTGGAAAGGACACAGACATACCTCACAAAGAGTAATACCGGCCTCAAACAGATGCCCTATGCAGACCGTCTCACAAAACCACAGCTAGACTGTGTCGCATACCGCCTACCCAGAGGTGACCTCTGCCTAACATGCAAAGCTATGTGAAACCCAGAGCTGTTGGACATGCTCCATGTAAACAGATCACAATCCATATGAGCTACATGCTCTAGAGACCTAAACCTTGTCACCTCAATAAACAGCACATGCTGGAGGGATAGATCCCTATCTCTGAGACATCCCATACTCTGGAACAAACCACCTATCAATAGCAAACAAAGCTCCGAATTAGCAGTCGTCATATATAATCCTGATGATTGTATGGGAGATAGGAAATACACCCCGGGAATCACTTCTGTGGCTCGGCTTGACAGGGCCATGTGAAATTAAATTATCTGTGTGTCAAAGGCCAGGGTAGCATATGGCTAGACATCTATAGGTCCTAGGGCCAATATCCTATAACCTACCTATGAACCGATACACACCCACATGTACTTGTTGCAATAATTGCTATGTGAGGTTGACTGAGTGTGATGGTGAATGTGTTGGTGAATGTGTCAGAGTTCTGTATATGTGTGATAGCTAAGTGGGAAACTGTTTCTGTCATAGTATTATGTGTCCTAGCTGTGATCCCAGCAAAATATGTGTATGCTATTGCTAGGCAGAAAAAGCAGTATGCCAGATGGTTTGGTGTAGTCTGTTGGTGTCGACTGGGGTGTCCCATTGTAGGCTACAGCAGTACATGTATGCTTATTGAGTGTTACTGCTGGTAAATCCAACCCCTGAATGAACTGTAGTACTACCTGAATCTGTATGCCTAAACAGCACAGTATGGTGTATGTCCACATGTCTTGGAACCACTGTTTTGTTTGTTCCCCGTAGTCCTCACAGATGACATACCTCAGGCATAAGGTCTTGTAACTACTGACACACAGTACTGTATGGCACACAGGTAAAGGTCATGTGGGTTGCCATACCTTTGTGTCTGGTATATATGTCTGATGTGTGTGTGTGTATGCCTGTACCATGGCCTCGGTCATATGTGTGTTACAGGATATAGGTGCGTATCTAGCAACATGTATAGTCTAGTACAGCAGTATGCCACCTATATTAATGAATGAGCACGTATGTTGGGTTTGCCATCAGTGACTAGTGCGGTATACTGGTAATACTGTAACTGGACTTTACAATCATTGCAATGGATTACATGTTACATTATGCATTAGCTTGATATATAACCCCTGTGGCTAGGTGGTGCATTGTGTCGCATACAGTGTGCCATGTACTGTTGTATAGTCTTACATACTGGTTTATCTTCGTTGCTGTACAAAACATGTTTTGATATATAGAGTGTGCCAGGCACTGTCAGGCAGTTGTGGGTTGAGCACTGATATGTGGTATTGAAAGTGTGTATCCTTTGACAGCCAATAGTTTGCTATATATGGCAGTTAATTGATATCTGTACATTAGAATGTTAAGTATGCCACTTCACTTGCTCACACATATTGTTTCTTTGTCTTCTAGGGTCATGGCCCACCATCGTAATTCCTCATATAGCCCAGCAGAGGAGGAAGTGATTACAGCCACCATGGTTCAGCACTACGCCCTGCTGTTCTCAAGAACCAGCCAGGACCAGCATGAGCGGACTGCACTGTGGCAAGATCTTGTCTGTAGGGTAAATGACATAGGCATGCATAACCGGACATGTGAGCAGGTACGCCATCACTGCAGTAATTTAATTAGACATGTCTGGCAGAGTGCGTCTGATATCCGTAGACAACAGCTTGCCACAGGTGGTGGGGTAGCCATTCACCCCCCCCGCCAGAGTGGAGGAGCTGCTCCTAAGCCAGGTGGCTCCTGGCCAACAACAACAACTAACATGCATCATCATGGAGGCCGGAGCCACCCAGCAAGTTGACATGGAGCGTGCAGGTAACATGGCATAGCTGTACACTACTGTTACCTCTCTTGGTAGATCATGCTTATGTGATATGTGTACTGTGTAGTTACAAGATGTGGTGCCTAGCGTTGTGCAATAATAATAATTAGGAATATAATCTGCAGGCCTGTGACTGTCAACAGTCGTACTACTGTAAGATTGCAAACACACAGTAGCAATGCCACAGTTGTTGCCACTGACAAACTGTCTCATATCCTTGTAGGTCCCTCTGGTGTGACAGCAAGTCAGCAGACCCATGCTGGTGAGTGTGTCCTACATTTAATATTGCTAATTAAATGTGCATGTCATAGGTGAGGTGTAGGCCATGTACACGTCACACACCAGCGCATAATGCATGCTGTGCATGTTTGCTGTGAGACTATGCACATCTCAGTAACGTGAGTAGCTGCCTCAAACACTTGCAATACACAGAGCATCCCACACAATTGTGGCAACACTGTAGTGGACGTTGGATAGGCAGAGTCGATACACATGCACACAACTTACACAACTGTGTCATACGCAGTACACGTTAACATGTTACACATGGCATATTCAGACACCCGCTGTAAGGTCACACTCCAGTATCCCAAATGTCATCCACACAGCACACATAATATAACTGAGGGGTAGAGGCCTCTCATGTGGCTCTGCAACACTCTTCAACACATAACACATTCATGTTAGGCAATGCCTCCTATTGGGCACCTTACAAACCCTGTAACAACTGGCCATGAAATGATGAATGTAGCCATGGTACTGCAGTTCAGGTACAGCATGCTATGTGCTGGTCTGGCACACATTAGTAGCCTTGAGTGACCACATGATGCTGCATGATGATGTCTCATGGTATTACACCCCATCCAGTTACAGTGGCCACAGTACTACACATATCATCAATTGCTATGCACCTCAATGTTGTGTGTGCAAACATATGCACCTATACACAATATGCATAGCAATCACCATTTGTACAAAGTGACACACATACGTCTTGTAATGCTATTGAGTGTATAGGTCACATGACACACATTGTATATGTGTGATGTTTAATGTTGCAGTTGTGTGGTAGCATGCCATGTCATGGCTGGCACTGGCAAGTCCACAATATGTCCTACACTCACCATAATCACTGTACAATGGCTATGTTGAGCAATGGTATTCCATCAGGTATACATGCACCACTCATCCTGTGTGCATACATAGCATGCATGTGCTAAACCTGTGTCCACAATTATCTGCTAAAGACCCAGATGCTCTAATCAGAAATGGATATCTATGTGACACACTGATATACATCCAGCCATGGTATGTATACCTGTGAGTCATGGTGCACAGGACATTGCAGAGCTTTTAATACTTGCACAGAAATGTTGTGTCCATGTACACATTGCGTTCCAGGGTGAGGCCAATCACTGACCAAAACACACATGCATCAAAGCCATGTATACTGTTATTAACAAGGGCTGTCTACACTCACACTGCATGCTGTTGAGCGACCCATGTCCTGCATTTGATATAAATGTTTGGCTTGTGATACTGTACCCCACCATCACATGCTATTGAGTATGTTCTGGATTGCTGGTGGTGTGTGTGTGTGTGTGTGTGTGTGTGTGTGTGTGTGTGTGTGTGTGTGTGTGTGTGTGTGTGTGTGTGTGCGTGTGAGTGTCTGTTTTAGTGAGGAGTGTATTTGTGTGTATGTGTTCATGTGTGCATGTGTGCATGTGTTCATGTGTGCATGTGTGCATGTGTGCATGTGTTCATATGTGCATGTGTTCATGTGTGCATAAGTGCATGTGTGCATGTGTTCATGTGTTCATGTGTGCATGTGTTCATGTGTTCATGTGTTCATGTGTGCATGTGTGCATGTGTGTATGTGTTCATGTGTGCATGTGTTCATGTGTGCATGTGTGCATGTGTGCCAACATCATGTGCAGGTCATAAAGTGTGTTTCCTGTCTTCCTCTCACAGGTGCTGATTTTGGGCTGGTTCACTGCAGCAGGGAAACTGATGTCACTGAGCATAATAGTGATAATGATGATAGGTGTGTTGAGGCACAGGCATGTTTTCCAGGGTCTGTCATTGGGCCAGCAATCGACAGTACACAAGTGTCCACCCCATCCATGCACACAGTCATACTGCCAATACATCCATCACCAATGCCCTTAGCTGAGGGACAGCGTACAGCCGGCATTGGCCAGGACAGTGTGGTATCTATGGCACATGCATCCCGACACAGCAGCCATACCCAGATGTCTGGAAGGGTACCACATAGGCAGATGTCCAGCGGTTCTCATCGGAGCACTGCTGCTCATCATGCCACTGGCAGACATGCCACAGGTCTTACAACCTCATGCATGTTCCAGGCTGTCATGGAGGCACAGGCATGTATGGAACGGTACACCAGACAGGGACTAAGGGCACAGAGGGCACATAACACCGCCATAATTGACAGTATCCATGACCTAGCAGGTGACATCCATCATTACACTGAGGTCACTGATAGACGTTGGGGTGAGACATTAGATGTCCTCCGCAATGTCATGTCCATGTGTCAGGACAGTGCGGGATGGTAGAGTCGTCGATGTGGACGTATGCCAGCAACATCAGCAGCTGACAGTCACCGCAAACGTCCTTCAAGTCACAGCCACTCTCGTAGTGCCAGTACCAGTCCCAGCAATGTTAGGAATGGGCTGTCGATAGACCATCCTAGAAGACCACATTCACGTGGTTCTGGACAGTCCCAGCAGGGACCTGGGTCCAGTGTACATCCATCTACCTCTGGGGATAGTACCCAGTCAGGCTTAGTACCTGATAGTATCAGTAGCACCCCTGCCAGGCACAGGTACTGTATCCGTTGCCAGAGAGAGTGATCTGTAATGCCTGGCAGGTACAGTCTGTGGCTGTCCCACAAATACCCGTATATGGCAGCCACATGGTGGAACTGTGTGCATGCAGACACACACACACTCACACACACACACACACACACACACACAGACAAACAAGACACCTAGGGCTACCACATACTCGCAGGCATTACATCAACATTGGCCCATAGCAGTACTCTTGGCCCTCACACACACACACACACACACACACACACACACACACACACACACACACACATGTCGATTGTATGGCTCACTGTAGGCCTCTGGCAAATCAACAACACACCCTGTGCATATCATGAAACCTGTGCCACCTCCTGTCATCTGTAACATCGATGCAGGAACAGGCTACCATGGTGCTGACTTTATAGCAGTATAGCAATGTTAGCATGTTGTCAGCAGTAGAGTGTAATGATATGCTTGAAGGTGTAGCTGAGCAGGCATGATGCATTTAAGCTATGATTGTCAATGTATTAATGTTTACACCAGGGTTAGTACCAATAGTGTATTGTCCACCCATGTGCCACTTGGCTGATGTGTGTAGTATTGGCAGCATGTGTTAGAGAGTGGACAGTATGTGTGGGATGTGTGTGGCACAGATTTGCAGGTGTACATTTGTGAACATGGTGGAGGTGCACTGTCTGCATGTACATACATAGTGGACACATGGGCAGAGTGACATGCCCTGTATTACACAGTAACACTCCATAGTCTCGAATGGTGGCCAGTATGCATTGTACAACACACATTTCGGAATTTGACTACACATGTGTGTATGACATGGTTTGACACTGTGCTGTGGGTGATACTGTTACTATCTGTCATTATTTTGCATTCTGGTAGTATACATAACTTCAACAGCCTGACCATAACCAATCGTTAGATGATGTCTTGACAACTGACACGCAGATGTCGGACACACAGTAACATTTGGATCCTTCAGGTACTATACTATGCCAGTAACCAGTGTTTTTCACCTGCACCCATTACTGAGACCACTCCTGTTTGGCATATAGCTCTCTTAGGTACACGCAATCACAGTAGGGATATGTCCGTCCACATCTGGTAATGCATACTGTGGCCTATAATACATTCTCCAGATGACACACACATTCTCCACAAGGGTATCACGCAGACAGATCCCTGTTGTCGAACCCAAGCTGTAAAGCTATAAGCCAACCAAAGCATAGTCATCCACCTTTACGGAACATCCCCACAGTACCACATAGATAGTAGCCACCAACATGAAGAACAGGTACCGATGTGTACATGCAACCAAGTGGTACGTCATCTCTCCTTTGATAATCACATTTCCAAAAGTATGTTTAAATCCCTCGGTGGATCACATAAGCAATAAGGTGTCTGCATGCATATCCACAAAGGTTGTTGTGCATCTATAATGAATAGCCATCATTGATAGACCTTGCTGCATTTGTACAGGTCTGACATATACCTCGGCCATAAACCCTCACTCACACAATTCTATAGAAGCCGTAATGAGTGTGTGTAACATAGTTGTCCTAGGCCAGGGATCACTGCAGTGGCTGGCCTTGTCACAAGCATACAGATGTGACCTAAGGTCTGAAAAGCAGCAGCACACTCTTGAAAAGATGACAGATGTGTTCTTGGAGAAAGCAGGGTTCCCACACATGCAATAATTGAGGTCACATGTACGTATATGTATTTGCCACACAGCTACCTCACATGTGCAATGCACATACTGGTGTCATACTGTAGTAAAAGCAAAACCCACAGCCCATTGACCAACAGTGTCACACACATAGAGCACACACACACACACTCACCAAGGGCAGGATTCAAACCCCTACTTAACGATATTAGAGAAGTATGTATTAATACAACACGCTATACACATTACTGTGAGTTCTTTTTTCCACAGGTATATTTGTAGGATGGTGACATCATCAGACCTGAAAAAGATTAGTATACCACGTTTAAGGCATTTGAGTACTCTCCAAAAAGGTTGCTCCTCTCCAAGAAGATCACACACAAACAGACACACACTTGTCTAGTGCAGGGCTCAAACCCCTACCTAATTGGTTTAATGATATTACAGGAGGAGGTATTTACACAACGCGCTATACACAGTATTGTGAGCTCTCTTTTACACAGGTATATTTGTAGGATGGTGACATCATCAGACCTGACAAAGATTAGTATACCACTTTTAAGGTGTTTGAGTACTCTCCAAGGAGATCATACACAAACAAACACACACACACTTATCAAGTACAAGATTCAAACCCCTACCTAACTAGTTTGTGATACTATAGGAGTATGCATTTACACGATGCACTATACACATCACTGTGAGCTTTGTTTTCCACAGGTATATTTGTAGGATGGTGACATCATCAGACCTGACAAGGATTAGTATACCACTTTTAAGGTGTTTGAGTACTCTACAAAAAGGTTATTCCTCTTCAAGGAAATCACACACAAACAAACACACTTGTCAAGTGCAGGATTCAAACCCCTACTTAACAGGTTTATGATACTATAGGAGTATGCATTTACTCGATACGCTATACACATCACTGGGAATTTTCTTTTCCACAGGTATATTTGTAGGATGGTGAAATCATCAGACCTGACAAGGATTAGTATACCACTTTTAAGGTGTTTGAGTACTCTCCAAAAAGGTTGTTCCTCTTCAAGGAAATCACACACAAACACATACACACTTGTCAAGTGCAAGATTCAAACCCCTACCTAACAGGTTGATGATACTACAGGAGTATGCATTTACACGACGCGCTATACAGATTAATGTGAGTTCTTGTTTCCACAGGTATATTTGTAGGATGGTGACATCATCAGACCTGACAAAGATTAGTATACCACATTTAAGGTGTTTGAGTACTCTCCAAAAAGGCTGCTTCTCTCCAAGGAGATCACACACAAACAGACACACACTTGTCAAGTGCATGATTTAAACCCCTGCCTAACTGGTTTATGATACTACAGGAGTATGCATTTACACGACACACTATACACATTACTTTGAGTTTTGTTTTCCACAGGTATATTTGTAGGATGGTGACATCATCACACTAGACAAAATGGGTTACAATAGGTGACACTGAGTGGGCTAGATAGAAGGAATGTCTAAACACTTTGGCCATGTGATCATCAAAGGAGAGTTTACTATCTAACTGTGTCCCAAGGGCCTTCATGACTTTCTCCATACATACTGGAGTACCACCTATGTGGCAATTTGTTTGCACTTTGTTTTAGCCAAAGGGGATGAGTATGCATTCTTTGGCATTCTTCTTGGGGCATTGTTTTGTCACCAGGTATCTGTCTCTGTAAGCCCCTTCTGGAGGATGTGTGTGTCAGCCATAGAGTCGATTATGGACCCCATTTAGCAGTCATCTGCAAACCTGTTCAGCCATACTCCTCCCGTGCTTGCCTGTACCTCTGAGCAGTGTCTACTGAACAGGTGGGGTCCCAGGACCAACACCTGTGGGATGCCATTTGTGACTGTCTTAGAGTCGGACATGGCACCTGCAACTCTGAACATGGGTGTTTGATCTGTGAGCCACTTGGCCACACATCCTGTGACATAGCTGTTAATGTTCAGGCTGGTAAGCGTGTCCATGATGACAGAGTGGGGAATGGTGTAAAAAGTCCTTAGTGAGGTCCAGGTGGGCTGTGTGGACTACTTTCACCTCCATCTATGTCCTTGGAAACTGTTTGAATTAAGTCAACTTTGTTTAGGAGGCAGAATCTGCCTTTAACAAGACGAGGTTGTGTAGAGTCCAGTGTCTGGAGGTCCCCAATGTCTCTGTTCATGGGTTCCATGACAATTTGCTCAATAGCTTTGTAGACCAGGCTGAGTAGACATCTAGGGCAATGGTTTCCAGGTTCTGTTGTGGCACCCCCTTTGTGGAGCAGGATGACTGTTAGTGTATCCATTCTTTGGGTACATACCCTGTGGTACGATTGAGTCTGGGCAGTGAATGTAGGTGAGGGTGTAGTTCCTTTTGGGCCTAGTGTAAGACGCAGCCTGGGGCACCATCAAGTCCCATTGATGCTGTGTTCTTGGCTTTGGAGAGGGCTGTCTTTACCTGCATGTCCATGATGTTTGGGGCTCTGCATCCTTCTGTGATGGACACAGGCCCTTTTGGGGGTGATGGGGGGAAGTTTACACTGAACTTGTCCCCCAGGATGTGGGCAATGAATGTTGGTTCAGTGTATTCCTTGCCATTTGTCAGTAGCTGGCAGCATATTTGGATGTTGACACCTACATGTCTGGTATAGCTACCACAGGCTTTGTGGTTGTTATTCTTACAGTCCTTGGCAATTTGTCTTTTGAAAGTGTCCTTGAATTGTTTTATGAGCGATCATTGCTTCTTCCTAATAATGATTAGTGATGCCTTTCCTTTAGTGAAGTTGGCTCTATCAGGTGTTAGTTTCCTCCTTCTGTTGTCTAGCTTATTTATGGGCAACGACCACCAGATTGTTTTCTTATTTTTGGAGGAGTGCATCTTGGTTTTATTTGTGATGTCTCAATCCATGCATCCCTGTAGATGCTCATAGGATGCACTCGTAACTGATTTGGCAGATTGTATACCATTATCCTATAGCAAGAGGGCTTTGGAACTTTTCACTTTTGTCTTGGGATGTGTGCAGTTTGCTTTTGAAAATGTCTTCACGGTGGTTTCATTGACTGGGTGGGTGGGATGTGAATGTCCAGTGTGATTACTTTATGGTCTGATATTACCAGCGAGGGTTTTATCTCTGTTGTGGAACACTGGTACCCCATGTTGGTGATAATCATGTCCAGTATGGTGTCACCTCTAGTGGGCATGGTGACCAGCTGTTCCAAGGTGTTAGAGCTTTTAAACTCTAGGAAACATTGGACAAAGGACGTTGTACACAAGTAATTCTCCCACTCACTGTTTGGGTAGTTGTAATCACCTCATATAATGGTGTTTGATAGGACCTTTATATTTTCCACTGTTCTCAGGAATACTGAGTGAGGTTCCTGTGACAAGGTAGGTGATCTGTAGCAGGCTACAATCTGATGAGCAGCTTTGCCCAATGTTAGTTGCACTTGCATGGTCTCAAAGGCCTCATGCTGTGCCACTAACCTGAAGGTGTGGGTATCCATAAGGTAAATGGGTACACCCCTTCCTTTTGTATTTCACTCGTGGTTTTGGGTCCAAAGGTCAGAGGGATTGTGAGTGTTTTACGTGGAGCATGTCCAACAGCTCTCCGTTTGACATAGCTTTGCATGTTAGACAGTGAACACATCTGAGTAGGCGATATGCAAGGGAGTACAGATGGAGCATTTTGAGATGGTCTGTGTATGGCATGTATTTCAGGCCGCTAATGCTCTTTGTGAGGTATTGCTGTAGGCTTTCCAGTTGTTGTAGTTGTCTTGTGAGGTACATAGCAAAAGTGGCGTTGTACTCTGTTATAGTTCTAGTGAGTGATGATTAGTGGGGAACAATGTCCTCTTCTATACTGCATGAGACACATTTTGTGATGAGGTGTGCCACATAGCAGGGCTTCCTGACTACTGTGGGGATGTGATTATCACAGTTGTGTCCAGTGTCCACCTGTGACCCAAGGTCTCTTGTCACACTTTCAGTGTTAAGTATACTACCGCCTATGTTATAGTTCTTGGCTACAGAGTTTTTAACAAAGGAGATGACAATGCACCTTTTGGCATTGAGCTAGAGCCCATGGCTTTGACAACAGCCATCTGTCTCGGGATTCCAAGATGGCTGCCGACTAGATTAGTCCCTACTCTTTGAGCTCCTCACAGCTATTTAACTTTTAGTGATTTTTATAACTTTATATCAAACTTTTTCCTCAGTTTTTTCAAAAAAAACATTTTTTAAATCTCTTTCTACGTATTTGGATTATTTTTGGCTCGGAATTTCTTATCCTGGGATTTATTTTACCTCAGAACAACTCTGATATTACATCTGTTTGGTCACCTGCTGCTTCAGTCTATTCCTGGATCCTGACATCCTGTCAATTGCACTTCATTTCTGGTCATGGCTACAAAATCTGACTCCATGGAGACTCAACCTACAAAGGCCAAATTTTCTTCAATGCTCTCTCCTGAAAAAGACTCCAGTTCAAAAAGATTGAGGACATCTAAACAATCTACTGAAACTTCCAAAGTAAGTAATAAAGACTTAATTGATTCAAACTTTCACTTAGAGGAATTAAAAGTAGCATTAAAGCCTATCCAAAGTGCTATCCAAAACTTTTCAGAACAGTTTGCTGATTTTAGTAAAACCTTAAAACAAATAAATGACAGAATGGATATGATAGAAAATAGAAATACAGCTCTAGAGATAAAAACTGATTCATTGGAAACTGATCTTAAGTCTAAAGATAAGATTATTTCTGATATACAAACTAAGCTGCTGGATTTGGAAGCCAGAAGCCGAAGAAATAATATCATTATCCGTAGCTTGCCTGAATCTTATGACAATAAAAACTTATTATCTGTGACTAAAGACATTTTTGAAACGTTGTTAAACTGTGAAACATCCTCAAAGTCTATAATTGTAGAGAGAGCACATAGAGCATTACGTTCTAGACAAGATTCTTCTTCACCAAGGATTATTTATACTAAGTTACTAAACTTTCAAGATACTTTCCAAATCCTGGAGACAGCTAAAAGTAAAAAACAATTTATATGGAAATCTCATAAACTGTCATTTTCCCAAGATCTTCCTTCTCAAATAAAATTAAATAGACAAAAACTTGCTCCTTATTGTGCTGACTTGATAAAAAGAGGGATAAGATTTCGTATGTCTTATCCAAACACTTTGTCTTTTACAGTCAATGACAAAAGATTTATGTGTTCTGATCCTAAAGAGGCTAAAGATATTTTTGTTAAAACATTTAAAAATATTCCAGACAGTGTATCATAATATGTTACTCTGAATGCATCTCAAATGTGATATATTGCAGTCATGGTTCATGTTTTAGAACATATATGTCTGTTATTATCTAATCTTATTTTTCTTTTTCCCTAATATGTTAAATGGAATGTAGATATTTTTTTTTTTTTTTTTTTTTTTTTTTTTTTACTTGATTCTAACAAGGATTAATATACCTTCGATGGTATATGCTTTGCAGATATGTGGGTTGTTGTCATGTCTTTTAAACTGCCATATAGTTATTTTTTTGATATTTACTGAGAAAGTACATTAGTACTTTTTAGCTTTGAGTTTAAAAGTTCCCTTTGCAATTGTGCGGTTGATGGAGGGAGAATTTCGCCTCTCGAGACCACCTGAAGAGAAAATCTTCTGCTGGCAGCACCAGCTGCATCTGTATTACAGCGCGCACCTTCTATGAACTCTCGGAAGACGTGGGTGACGTCATCATTTACTGCGGACAGCTGCTGGCTTCACATATGCAGTGGCGCGTATCGTAAACAAGCATTAATCTTCGGAAAAGACTTTTACTTCTATTTTTACTCTTATAGAAGGGTTGTGAATAAGCGATAAACATTTATTTACTTCAGCAAATGATATTTCCATATTACTTCCAACGATTATCCACATTTCTCTTTTTCAAGCTTAAATGCGAGCAAAGGTATTCAGTGTTAAAGCGGACTCATTTACAAACCAATAAGACAGGTTAGTCCTATTCATTACAACCACGCAAAAATGGATTAAAAAGTATAACATATTTTAAAATATATAGTAATGTTAAAATATACATTTTTACTTCACTGTTTGCTTGTTTGTTTAGTAATTTGATGTAGTTTAATAAATATATTATGAGGGGATTGTACATCTAAGTTATGCTTAACAAACTACTACACATAGTTAAAAAGTTTAGACAGGCTTAAATCTAATCTTGTTGGATATATTACACATGTTTATGTGTAACTTGATTGAATGTTATAGACCTTAGCTTATTTTGTTTTGGCCTAACATTGGATACTCAGAAGAGAATGTATTTCGTGTTTGGAATATTTAATATACTGTTGCCATACTACGTCCTTATATTCTAAAAGGGTAGTATAACCTTATATATAGCAGATCTAATGACGCAAACATTTTAAAATAAATCCTTCAAAATGTATAAATTCACAATAGTGTTCAAGGGACAAGGTATTATCCAGTAGTCTTTATTTGCATCCATATTTTACCACTAGATGGCGACAAAGTATATTCATTATACAGTAGAATACTGAGGGATGTTGCTAAATAGCAGCAGTTTTGGCAGTTAACTTTCATTTTTTTGGGTTTGATTTATAAAATTTAAGTCTCCCAGGGATAATATTTACTATATTAGAAATAATTTTAAATGATCATACTCTAATTTCAGACATTTTTTGTATTAGTTATTTTCTATATGAATACTGACAAATTCATTGTAGTTAATTATATGATTACAGGTGAATGTGTAATCTTATTTTGTTTTACTTTATTTATAGTTATCTTTTTATATATAATTAAGATACCAGCTTATATATGATATATTTACTGATAGTTTCTCATAGGATTATTAATATGTACAGTAATGTGATTATATTAGTCTTTTAATAGTAATATATGTTATTTTAAATATGTTTTATTTTTATCATACTATTCGTTATGCTGGTATGTTAAATACTTGAGGGAATTCATTTTATCACTATATAGTTTTACTTAAAAATAGGAGATTGTAGTTAAATATATTAAGTAGGGATTGAATATGTTGGACATCTTGAATTTAGTTTGTATTGTAAATAGGTTTAGTAGTGTATTACTGATTTTAATTTTTGTTAGGTTAATATTGAGTATTCTCTATGTAAATTTCATACTTTTACTATCTAAAATTTCACCTTTTAATTTATTTACATCTGATCTTCCTTTATCATTAGGTGTTTGGTGGGTAGGCACTAGGGTTAGGATAAAGGATATAAATAAATCTTATAATACTTTTGATATTATTTTTCTTCTACAGGAGATATTTGTTAATGCGATGACATATTTAAATACTGTCCAATTAAAATCTGTTTTTTTATTTTTTCCAAATGTACTGGTTTAAGTGTGGTTTGGATTTTACTCTGTGGTTTCTGTACAGCATCAATAATAATGGTTTGCTTAGAATATGTCAATTGACTTAATATTGGATTCTTGGAATGTTAGAGGTATTCAAAACAAAGCAAAAAAGTCATTATTTTTCCATTTGATTTTTAAGTCACAAGCCAATATTTGTTTTATTCAAGAATCCCATATTCCTCGACTTGATTGGGATAAAGAGAGGAATAAAAAATGGATTAGGAAGATTGTAGCCTCAGGGGACTCATCGAATTCCAGAGGTGTAGCAATAATCATTAAGCAAAAATTTTTGGGGAACATTATCGATGAGAAATTTGATAATGATGGTAGATGGTGTTTATTTACCACTTCCATTCATGGTCTTGATAAACCTCTTTTAGTTTTAAACATATATGGCCCATGTAATTCACAACATTTGTTTATTTTAAAAATCCATAAAATTCACACATCATATAAAGACCACTATATTATAATAGGTGGAGATTGGAATGCAGTAATAAACCCAGAAATTAATCGTTCTCGCTCTGCTGTTTCCGATAACTATCAATCTACTATGGCTCTTAATGATTTGATGGTAGACTATAGTTTAATGGACCCAATACATACTGTTAAAATCCCAAATAGAAGTGATATTTATACATACTACTCTAAGTGTTATCGTTCATGGTCAAGATTGGATTTTTTTCTAATTTCTGATTCTATCTCAAAATATATTTTAGATTTTAATATTGAACCTAGATTCTTTTCTGATCATTCAAGAATTTTGCTAAAACTAAACATAAATAATAATACTAAAAATAAATGTAATATGAATAAATGGTCTTTAAATAATAATTTACTACAAAATGAAGAAATTTGTAAACAATGTTCCGAAATTTTACAGGAAATGGAGGCTAATTTGGAAACATCAGATATCCCTTATGACATACAATGGGCTGCATGTAAAGCGAGATTAAGAGGACTATTTATCAGTAAAGCGGCCTATTTTAAAAAACTTTACACTAAGAAAGAGGAGTTTTTAAAATCTAGAATTCTATCCCTGGAAAAACAACTTAGAATGAAATATGATTATTCTATAGAAAAGCAAATTCTTGAAGATCAAAAAGATTTAATTTTGCTTCATCAACATAATCTATCTTTAGCTGAACAAAAGTTACTTGCTTCATACTCAGAATGGGCTCAGGTTCCCTCTAAACTACTAGCTAGAATTATTAAAATTAACTTTAATAGACCAAAAATATCATCTTTGTCTATAACAATAGATTATATAACACAGATGAAGAAATTATTCATCTCTTTACTACTCTTTTTACTGATTTATATTCAAAATATTCTAATTTTGGTAATGAGAATAACATAGAAACCTTCTTAGATTCTCTGCATTTTCCTAAACTAAATGATAACCAACAAAGTTTACTTTCAGCGCCTATATCCTTACAAGAAATCTCAGATTCAATTGACAATCTTAAATCAGCTAAATCTCCTGGCCCCGACGGGTTCACTCCGGAATTCTTCAAAACCTTTAAAATAGTAATTCTTCCCTTTCTTTTCAAGGTGTATAACCATATAAGACTCAATGACATCTCAGATATTCATTGGAATACTTCTAAAACTATCTTAATTTTGAAAAGTAATAAAGAAAAATCTGACCCAGCTAACTATAGACCCATTTCTTTAATAAATGTAGACATTAAGATTTTATCATATATCTTAGCTAATAGATTGAAAAAAAATTTATCCTCAATTATCTCTCAAGATCAATCTGGTTTCATGTCTCACAGACATGCTTGGGACAACACATTGTCCTTAGAGTCTATCATTCATCTTACTAAAAAAGACGCAAACCCAATATATGCTCTTATCATGGATGCATCAAATGCTTTTGACAGAGTCTGTTGGAATTTTCTTTTTCAGACCATGTCTTGCTTTAATATTCCTTCATTCTTCTTAAACTTTGTTAAAATATTATACAAAGATATGTATACTAGACTCTACATTAATGGTCACTTTTCTTCTCCTATAAAGATTACTAGAGAAACAAGACAAGGATGTCCATTGTCTCCTTTTCTCTTTAATATTTATTTAGAACCTTTATTGTTATATATTATTCAAAATACTTTTCACAATGTCCCTAGAATACCTAATACCAAAATTTATTTCTCAGCCTTTGCTGATGACCTAATAATTTATTTTCAAACTCCTATTTCTGATTATAGAAAAATAATTAACTCTATTAATTACTTCTCCTCTGTTTCGATTTATCTTTTAAACTCTAAAAAAATGCAACACACGAACCAACTGGAACTGAAAGCAAAAAGGCAAATTGAAGTCCAGGAACTCTGGCAAGACAAAAAAAGCCAAATAACCCTTTAATGTAATTTATTGTTTCTTGTAAGCGCTTTCGGTAAGGAAAATCTTCCCCACCTTCCTCAGACAAAACTTGTAACAACCATCAAATGTTAAAGTGCTTATTAAATACTTAAATGGTTGTGACCTCATAATTGTACATCAAGAACTTAAAAGGCTAATACCATTTTAAAAACAAAAATTTTTCTTAATACAAATCACACTTCACACCAATATTAATCCCAGCAAGCAAGCAGAAAAATGCATATGATAGGCAAACTAATCTGTTTTAACCAAACTTAATAACGTTTAAATGTACAACTTTAAAAATAAAATTGTATACAATAAATGCAATGAAATGCAATAAATACAATAAAATGTACATAATATTATAAATCATTTAACCCACAAGTGGACAGCTCTTAAAATTAAACTCTTCTAAAACCTATATATTTCCTTTAAATCATTTAGTACATAAAACTTGTCTGTTTTCGGACCATCAGTTTCAGTTTACTTATAATATAAAATATTTAGGTATCAGCTTAGAGCACAATAATAAATCATCTTCTCAAAATAATATATATAAAATTTGGAATTCGATGGTATCTGATATAAACAGATGGAAACATCTAAATCTTTCGCTTTTATCAAAAGCTGCGATAATTAAAATGAACATTTTGCCTAAATTCCTTTACCAATTTACGTCATCTGATCAGATAATTCCAAAATCTTTCTTTGATTCTGTAAACAAAGTTTTGGCTAAATTTTTATGGTTCCCCAAATCTGTTAGAATCTCATATTCCAGACTATCAGTTTCTAAGGACAAGGGGGGTCTGGGTCTTCCTAACTTACATCTCTATTATCTGATAGTTTCATCTAACAAACTTTTCACCATATCTAATTCCAAAAATATTGCACATATAAATCACTCTTTATGGATAAAAATATGGTATAATTACATCATTTCAAAAAATATAAACCCAGAAGCTCTTCCTTTTATATCTTTGGACAACATTTCTACCAAAAATGTATCCATCTTTATTAAGCAAAAGATTAAAGCCTTTCAAACTTTACTAAAAATGTGCAATTTAGATAAGATTTCTCATTTTATACAACCAATTCATCTAAACCCAAATATAATGATCGATAACAAACCTTTTGACTTAACAAAATATCCTCTTATAAAAAATTTAAAAGTTGGAGACATCTTGAAATATCTTGACCTACCTATACCTGATTGGCGTAAGTTGTTGAAAGTTAATTGGAACTATTCACCAATTCTTCGTCAATTAAGACTAATAATCAAAAATAAGTTTTTATGTATAGACCCCATAGAACTTCAAATGAATAATTTCAACACAATTATCAAAATGCTATCTTCATCAGATAAAATGCTTTCAAATTCCTACAAGTTGATAAAGAGCTTAACGATAGAAAACAATTGTCTTTTATCTAATACATGGCTGAATTATAATTCTCAGATTTCTGAGTCTCAAAAACTTTTGGCTATCAGACTTACAAAGGAATTTATCCCTTTCAAAAAACTATTATATACGCAATTAATGATTTATAATGATGCATATTATACCCCTTATAAATTAAATAAATTCAATCCAAACAAATCTTCATCATGCTCATGTTGCTATCATCCCCAAGCTGATCTTCTTCATATTCTGTGGTATTGTCATTTTTCTCATAGATTATGGACTTCTCTGAAAGTCAGACTACAGAGAATGGGATACCATAAGTCTACATTGTCCTGGAACTTTTCCATTCTTCATATTCCTTTAATTCATCTTTCAAAATTAGATACTCATGTTATCATCTTTATTTGCTCCTTATTAAAACTTTACATAACACAAAATTGGCTTGATCGCACCAAACTAAATTGGACAACTTTTCAAAAAATGGCTTATTCATATATTGATGCACAAGGGAACATAGTTAGAAGTCCAAAAAAAAAAGGCATTAAAGAATTTAGTATTAGAAAAAGTGTTAATTATTATCAATAGTTAATGTCATCACATTGATTATTGTTTTAAGATGTTTTTTTTTTTTTTTTTTTTTTTTTCTTTCTCTCTGCCTTTTCAGGATGCCTAACTTGTATATAGTGTATATATTTAGTAATGTTTTATTATCATTGTTATATGTAAACTCTCCTGAATGATTGTTTTTTTTGTTAAGAGTTGCAATATTCCTATTCAATTCTATTTACATGTACAAAACTCCTAAATGTCTGTTTTATATACTGAATAAAAATTTATTGAAAAAAAAAAACAGCCATCTGTCTCAGTGAGGCCCTTTTGTAGGATGTCCACATCTTTAGTGTTTACAATTATGGCTCCTAGTTTGCAGTCCTCTGGAAACTTCAGTAGCCATAGACCTTCCATGTCAAAGTTTACTTCAGGGAAGTAGATACTAAACAGGACAAGACACAGGACTGGACCTTGTGGTACTGCACTCATCACTGGTCCAAAGTCATACTTGGAGTATGCTACTTTCACAGTGTGTATTCTGTCAGCAAGCCTGTTGGCAACCCATCTTGTGACATAGCAATTTATACCTAGTTTAGTGGGTTTATCTATATTCCCAGAGTATGGGGTGGTGTTGTAAGCCGTGGCAGGATCAACATAGGCTGTGTGAACCACCTTACCCTTGTCAAAGGTTCTGTTGACTGCTTCAATGTCATCTATCAGGTTTAGGTGACATGATCTGCATTTTACAAACCCAACATGGTTGTGGTCCAGGGTTTGGGGATTACAAATGTAATTTTTTTATATGTTGTATGATGATACATTCCATGGCCTTGAAGAGTGGTCTCATCAGGCTAATGGGGTGCTAGTTCCTGGGGTCCGTGGTGTCTCCACCCTTGTGTAGTGGGATAACCGTCACTGTGCACCATTCAACAGGCACAAAGCATGAGGTGAGGCTATGACTGCACTTGGTACGTCAGTGTGGTGCCTGTTCATTCTGTGGTTTGTGTGGAACACAGCCTGTGAAGTTATCTGGTCCCATGGCTGCTGTGATACTTGCTTTGGAGAGTGTTTTTTACCTGTGCAGCCGTGATGACAGCAACTTTGCAGTCTTCCATTATAGGGATGTGCTCTTTCATGGGTGAGAGGGGGGTACAGTTAACACTGATTCTATCTGCCAGGATGGTGTCAATATCAGTTGAGTCTGTATATTTGGTGCCATTGAGCTGTAACTCAGAACAGATCTGAGTGTAGCCATGACATGGACCTGTCTGTTGGGCAGAGATCTCCTGAGTAGACAGTATGCAACAGAGTATAGATTGGGTTACATTCAGTCTTGTTGTATGGGGCAACTGTTTGAGGCCAGTAATCCTCTTGTTAGGGTACTTCAGTGGTCTTTCTGGCTGCTGAACGTGCCTAGTCAGATTCATCGCAAGTGTGTTGTGGTACTCTCTGATGGATCTGATGACTGATGAGTACTGGGAACCTCCTTTGACCTACATGCACAGACCTTGGCAGTTTGTGTGAACACATAGCATGATTTTTTGACAACTTTGTGAATGTGTTTCTGGAAGTAGAGTCTATCCACATTTGTCCATAGATCCCTTATTATCACCTCCGTATTTGGCACAAGTGTGTGAGCATTCCCAGTATGACCTTTCAGTGTGATGCTGAATGAAATCCACTACATTTGTTGGTGTGTGTGAGCACGCCCAGTATAGACATTTATACTATATGTGTATGGAAAATCAAGTTGTATTTTTACAGCAGGCCTCACCTTTGTGTCATAGATCAACAGGGATCATGCTGTGCCTGCAGGGCTTCCATGAGACACTTTGCATAGACTTATCAACATTTCTACATACAGGGGGGACAGCTATTCTTTGTACATTTCTACCAAGGGGCACACTTGATTGTTACTGTGGGTGTACATATGATGATGGGTTCACCTGACACTTATACACATTTGCTATACCTGCACTGCTATGTACGGTACACCATTTCAATCTGTACTGTTGCCTATCGTACTGGCTTGAGGCATACTACTGTATTACACTTCTTAGAGTCCAATGCCACATATATTAGATTGCAACATCATAGCCTACACAACTCACATCATGCTGCCTGGCCTGATGTTCTCTGTCTGCATAGGCCTGTGGGGGAGGTTACCCATATGCATCTTTAGGGGCATGTTACAGCATTTCTTTGTGTTTGCATTACTGTACAATTGTCCTGCTGTGTCCGTGCTACTGAAATGATATCATGGCTTAGTGGTTCAGTACTGTGACTATAATGCACAGTATCCTGGGTTTGAGCCCTGTCACTGCTTTTTATTTTCAAGCTGGGCAGAACAGACTGCTTAAGGGACAGTAAAGCTAATATGAGCATGTTTACCTGTCTTTGCTCGACCTTGCCCAACATTGCTCAACACTGTCTGACATTGCACTAGTTAGCACTGGCAATTTTGTTTACATATACTAAATATTGGTAAAAGCTGCTTATCACTGCTTTATATTGCTTAAAACATGGCAATCATGCCTCAGGTGGTGCTAAAGGGCTGCTTATGTCGGATGCACATACTACACTCCCTATACATGTTTGGAAACAGGTAGTGTCAAGTTAGGCATCTCTTTTATTTTATGTGTGAGTCAGAGAGAGGTATCATTTCCAGGGTTCATACTGAGCCAGTGTATGTGCTATTCGTTGCCTCTTTGCCAAGGCCAAGACATACTGGGCATGCCTCCTTCTGCCTACTGGGGCAGTCTCAGGTTGTTCCTCCTCCAAGTCACGCTGTGCCTGTGCAGGCCTTGGCAATGGTGGGGGGCTGTTTGGCCCTGCCCCATGCTGTTCCTGCTGCAGCTGTTTTTGCAGGATCATATTGTGTAGCATGGCACATACCATGACAATTTGGGTACATGTAGTTGGTGAGTACTGCAAGGCTCCACCAGATGTGCCCAGGCACCGGAACTGTGACTTGAGCATCCAAAACACACGCTAGATTACATTTCATGTTTGTGTGTGTGCCTCATTATGGAGTACTTGTTCCGGTGTGTGTGCATTTCTGATGGGTGTCATCAGCCACGGCTCCAGTGTGTATCCAGCATCCCCCACTAGGTGACTGTCAGGGATGTCCCCATTGGCAAATGTCTGGTACAGCTGCGTCAGATGCCAGATATGGGAATCATGGAAGCTTCCAGGGCAGCCAGCACACACATTCAGTATTATGCCCTGGGCATCGCACACGACCTGGCAGTACTTTGATGTGTATGTGCATGCAGTCAATTGCACCCACTATCTCAGGGTATTCTGCTATTTGCTGGAAGAGATGCATATTTCTGGCCAATACCTCACAGGAATTGGGGAAGTATACATGATCACCGACATGTGCTGACATGGCATTCAGGAACTGGTGCAGTATCCTGGATGCTGATGCCTGTGATATCCCCATCATATCACCAGTTGGTCTCTGGAAGGTACCTGTTGCTAGTATTTTTAGGCCAACACATACCTTGGTTTCCACTGAGATGGGTTCCCCTCTGTGTGAAGTGTGGCCTGCACAGCTCAACAATTTACTGCAGGAGGTCTCTGTCCACTCTATAGCACTCCACTATCTCCAGCTCATGTAGCCCCTGGTAGGTTGCCCTGGGTCTGTACACTTTTCTCCGTCTCTTCACTGTCGGTTGCTCAGCAGCATTCACATTGGCACCACCCTCAGCATCTTGCACATGTTGCCTTATAATAGCAATGGCAGCCCCTAACATTTTTTTTGTCTCAGTTGAGCTTTTTAAGTTTTCACTTCTCTTTGTAGACTGCAGTGTTGCAGTGTTTCTGAGAAAAAACATGGGGAATGTTGTTTGCAGAGTTTTAAGTGCTGGGCTGGGCTGGGCTAGTGTACTGCCTGTGTAATTGGCTGATTCTGATTGATTTCACCTGGTAGGTCTGCTAGTTCTCCTTGCTTAACTTCCTACTACTTCTTTTCCTTCCTTTTCCCTTTCTGTTTCCACAGGGGGCAGCAATGTGTAAACAAGCGCAAACACACGCACATGCGCACACACAGACTTACACAGGCTTACATGGGCTTACACAGGCTTACACAGGCTTAGGCGGGTGCACATGTGCGCACACAGGCTTAGACAGCCTTACACAGGCTTACAAGGGTGCACACACGTGCACACAGGCTTAGACGGGCTTACAGGCAGGCACACGCACGCACACAGTGTAAGCATCTTTGCAAGAAACTTTGGTGATATCCATGGCATACACCTTTGGTTTCTGAGTTTCAGTTAAGACAACTGTAGACATGCCTCTTCCAGTCCTGAGTCATTTACAGCAAACACATGCCACTCTGCTCCAATAAGCTTACAGTATTTGATACATACCCCCTCATGATGTCACCTATTTTCTACTCTGTTACTCCCCTAATCCTACTCTTACACTCTAGGGACATGGTTCACATGGCAGGCAAAATTGGGATTCACTATCCTTAGCCTCATTTGCATAGGATTGCCTAGTAATGCTTGGTTACATCTCTCAGACTGAGCTTCCCCCCTAAGCAACCACTACTCAGTAGCCATGTTGTCTTCAGCCTGCCATTCACTTGCATGGCAGATGAATATTTTTAATAAAATGCCTATTTTTGGCTTTTATTTTTTTTTCTGTTTTTTAGAGCACCGCACGTTTGTGCTGCGCTATGCTTAAACATGGGAGATTGGGGGAAAAAATATTTTTTATTATTTTGCAATGGATAAAAATGCCAATGGCCTTATATTTGGCTATTGGCATGCTTCCTCAACTGGCTGCATCCTTTATTTGGAGCTGTCATAGCCCCGTTTTGCTATTTGCAGAACGGTACTCCGTTAGCAACGGAGTATATTTCTGCAAATAACACTACTCTTACTCAGACAGCTTAGTGTTTCCTGGATCACAAATTTACCTCATTTGCATAGCTTTCAGCAGCAAATGAGGTAATTTGCATAATATAACACTGTCCATGCAAGGGTAGTCTTAGGAGCTCTCATGCATGTCCCTGCCGGCTGTTCCTGGATCGCTCGACAGACATATTGGCTGTCTGGAGTCTTACTCTACTCTTAGACTCTGTGCAAGCCTTTGTGAATCTGGCCCTAAGTCTCTGAAGAAAGCCTGCCATGCTCCAGTATTTCCAGCCCTACCCTAACACTGCTAACTTAACATGGTGCCATGCTGTAGGGTGCAATTTAATAGGTTTCAGCATTACAATGGAAACTCTGTTTTAACAATTTCAGCTAGGAAACAAATAAAGAAAGAAAGCACAGATAACAGTTACCACTACTGTAAGTTTTCCTAAATGAAAATTCAGTACTGTGCTATATCTACAACTATGTTACTGCCAATGCCTATGTAAATTTCTATGAAAAAAGCTACATTCTGTTGTATGTTTATTTTTTGTCTGGCCTGTCTGTCCCGGGTCATGACTGAATTTGTTCTTTGAACCAGGTCACTAACTTAGTTAACAAATTTTAAATAAAACAATAACTAAATAAATAATACTGCTATTGTAACACATGCAAAACAAAACTGAACACTTAAAAAAGTTGAAAAATTATTATTTGAACTCTGCAGAATTACAAATGAAGAAAAACAGCCATGATTGTTGTTGTTTGTGGATCTGAAATCTACAGTTAATAAAATTCAAATACCTGAAATCTCTAATTAAAAGATACACATTTAACTAAGGAACTTGATACAACATAATTTAAATGCAAAACGTGTGAGATCCTAATCAGATATAAATTTCACTCTTGTATTATAAAGCTTAATTATTCAGTGAGCGAGTATGTGGTTGACCTGAAAAAGTTAACCTTTAACTGCAATTATAAAGAGACATTGTAGCAGATGTTGACAGGATTGCTAACTGAATAAATGGTGAAAACATAAAGATGGCTACTAAGAGAAAATACCCTGACATTTGAAAATGGCCTAGCAGCAAAAGAAAGAAAGAAAAATATAAGAATTGTAGACTTTTATGATATTAGTTTTCCCATTCGTGAATATGTGCCAGTAAGACATAAAAGTACAGGTAAATTCATTAAATCCTTTAACTATTCCAACATAGTAAAACTTCCCTTCTACTCTGGAGCCTACTGGCTGCTATGAATTGATCTGTGGCTTGATTTTTGAGGCATGACAGATGGAATACTATTTGACCTCGTATTTCTTTGCAAAAGCCAGTAGCTCTACAAACAGCTGTACTAGAAATCTAAATTTACACTAATAAACAAGACATGCTGGTGAGACAGGTTCTTACCTCAACATTTCCCCAGTCTAGGGAATAAGTTAAAAGTGCAGATCATGCAAACTACTATTTTGTCTACCTTTAATTCTAGTCTTGATGACTGGATGCAGAGACACACATTTATACCAGGGTTATTGTCCATGGCCATGGCTGATTTTGGAGGTGAGCACTATTAACTATAAAGGTTAGCAAGAACTTTTAAGTGTCACTCTTTAAAGGTGTATATGGCTGGGCTGCTTATGGTCCTTGTGATCACTTACCTAATATTGTTGCTATGTTCCTGAACTACCATACAGCTGGAGAAACATTAGCTATTTTATTTTATTTTATATGAAGGTAGATTGAGGCATTTGGTCCTTTTCAATCCTGAGGTAAGTACAGTAGATTAAACAATTTGCAAGTGATTGTTCAGGCGAAGCCATATTAACCAAAAATCTTCAGACATTGACCAATTGGAAGAAGGACAAAGCTATAAAGCTAACATGTTCACTTTATATTGCTAAACAGTCTATGAAACTCAAGTGAAATATTGACAGTCAGAATTTTTAGTAAGGAAAGCAATTATTTTTTAAGAAAGGCCATGAGGAACAACAGTGAGTTATTTCTAAACAAAGTTGTTCAAAAGTGTGGAACCAGCCACTGCAAATGTCTTAGAGATTATGCCAATTACAGGCATAGGATAACAACAGTGAGATGAGCAATATCAGATGAATATAATGATCTAGTAGTTTCCTTACTTATGATCTACTGAGACTGCAGGACATCCCCCCCCCCCCCCCCCAAATGATTATGTTAGCCAAGCAAGTAGAAATTTGGTTCTGTCAACATCTGAAGGCCATTTTGCATTTGTCAGAAAGAGGCAAGGATAATCTGTACTGGGGAAGTTAGCTATAAATCTGCATATGCTGTTTCGTGCATGCTGCACCATTTTCTTTGCTGTATAGGAAAATGTTACCCAACTAGCTTCCTAGATATAATGCAGTCATTCAGCATTTTGCACAGGAGGCACAGAGTCTATTGTCTCAGTGGACAGACTTCTGCCCACTTAATGCACCTAACAACATAATGATTCTTTTAAAAGATATCAGCTTCACCTGCAGACCAGTCAAGGAAAAAGGAATACCTGGGCTTCGGAAATGATATTGTTATTATTCTGTTACATTACTGTTGCACAAAATGTTTGGGGTTACTAGATATTTTCCATTATTGTGCTAATTTTAAAGAAACTTTTTTCCTTGATTTATGTAAACTAAAGAAATAGATACAACATGGCATGTATTAGACAGTATGGGACTGACTCAAGTTTACCTGAAGAAAATGATTTTAAATGGCACCTTGGGGAGCATAAAGACATTCTCAGACCCTTACAGACTTTTCTTTCGATAGACCATGGTCTAGTCAGTTACATGTTAATGTATCTCTACTATTATAACTACATAAGCAGGTGGTTCCAGAGATACCAAGCTGGCCTGTTATTGAAGCTACAAATTTTTACAGCTTAGTACTTGTCTCTTGTTCCTCTCTAGTATACATGATGAACAGATGAAGTAGCTTGTTTATATGCTTTTATTACATAGAAACACATCAGGATGGATAGCAGCATTACAAAATATAAACAAACTGATGAACTGACAGACTACACAGACATACATGTTTACATCCCAACAGCTTACTACAAAATGGCAGTCAGGCTCACATGTTCTCAGTATTTATACACTAGTGCAAGCCCATGGAAAGCTTCTTAAAGGTACATACACACACTGATCTATGTCCTCCCTCTTAAAGAGATTGCCGTCAATGCAATGACATTAGAATAAGACATGCAGTAATATAGACATTAGAAACAAATACAATGTTCATGTCCAAGTTGCTGTGTATCTGTAACATGGTCTGGAAATGCGACCTGATCTAGTGATATAGTAATCAGAACTGGGTTAGCAGTAGGGACAGTCTTCGGTGAACAACTCGTATCAGGAATTTCAGGATTCTTCTCAGGAACAGGGATATTTACTGGAACGTCCTCTGGAGCTGGAACGCTGGACAACTCACTCTGAGATAAAAAGTCTTTTTCACAGGCTAAACTCTGCAGTACAGTCTCAGACACTGGCATAAAATGTTTCGGATTCTGCCTAAACTCTACTCCTTATGATTCTACAATGTACAATCTTGGCTCTGAACAAATACTCTTCACAACTCCAATCCAGTCATAACCTTTGTATGTTCCCATTCTCACTGTCCCTCTTTCACATAATGGATTGAGCAGATTGCTGGACTTGTAATCAGACTTCTAGGCTAGGAGCTTCTTTAACAGATGAGCTTTCATTGATCTGTTGTTATTGGCACTTGAAGCCAATAAACTACTGCTGACTGGTAAGGTAGTTCTGGTTTGTCTCAACAGAAGTCTCTGGGCAGGTGAATCAAGATATTTAGCATGAGGAACATTTATGAGATTCAAGAGATCCAGGAAAACATCAATATTATCTTGTTTTTACTTCTCTAACAACTGTTTAACACTTTGAACTGCACGTTCTGCCAAACCATTTGACTGCGGGTATCAGGACTACTCGTAACATCTAAGTCCCACTCTTCAGCAAATCTTTTAAATTTCTGGCTAGTAAACTACGTAACACTGTCAGAAATAATTTTGTGCACACTACCATGGACTGCAAAATGATGTTTCATCTTAGTAATGACAGTACTGGATGCTAGGTTAGGAAGTAGGTCAATCTTGAACCAATTGGAATAAGAGTCTACTAACACCAAGTAATGTTGACCATTCTATTCGAAAATGTCAGTGGCTACTGTCAACTAAGGTAGTTTAGGAATCTGGTTTAGATGAAGTGGTTCTTTCTGTTGATGTGGCTTTCTACTTTTACATACAGTACAAGATGAAAGTACTCTGTCAATGTCTTGTAACATAGAAGGCCAGGATACTAGTCCTCTCTCCCTTCTTTTGGTAGAATCAGTTCCTGGGTGGCCATGATGCAAGACACTAATATACTCATGTTGCAAGGACTTTGAAACAATTACTTTTGGACCTTTCATTATGATACCATTGTCAGACAAAATCTCATTTCTGTAAGGAAAATAAGGTTGCACTTGTCGAGGTAAACTAGATTTCTTTGATGGCTATTCTCGATTGATAAAGTGATTGAGCTTCTGTAGAAATGGATCTGTGGCTGTATGACTTCTAAGCTCATCATGACTTGTGGAAGAAAATTTTCTCACTTCCATGACTTCAAAATAAAGTTACTCATTCTCATGCTGTTCAGTGGTATTTCTGGGTGATCTGGATAATGTATCAGCAAGATAAAGAAGCTTGCCTTTTGTGTGCACAAGGTTGAAAGGATACTAGTACAATTATAACATCATACATTGCAATCTTGCTGGAGCTGTATGCATAGGCTTTCCCAAAATAGTGACTAGAGATTGGTGATCAGCTTCAATCTGGATAAGTCAACCATAAATATAATCATGGAGCTTCATACATGCAACCACAATTGCCAAAAGTTCTTTCTCTAACTGCACATACTGCATTTCAGTGTGGGTTACAGTTTTGGATACATAGGCAACAGGTCAGCCCTCTTGAAGAATGACTGCATCAAGACCAAATTTTGAAATATCACAGGAAAGACTAACTGGTTTGTGAACATCATAGTATCTGAGAGTTGGTGTTGTTCCAACTATGACCAGATTACATCTTTATGTGTTAACTCTCTGAGCAGTACTGCTAGCTGGTCAAATCTGGAAAGAACTTGCCTAGATAGGTAGCTATACCAAGAAAACATTGTCTGGACCTGGCATCTCAAGAATAGCTATTTGCTTGGAAGGGTCTGGTTGTAAGCCTGAACTGGTAAATAAGTGACCAACATAAGTAATTTCTCATAACCTGAATTTGCACTTCTGGGGATTCAGCTTAAGATTCACTTAATGTGCTCTTTCCATAATTTTCTTGAGGTTTCTGTCATGCTCAGCCTCACCATTACCTCCTACTAAAATATCATCTACTATAAGAGCACACGTATACCCAGAAAATAATTTGCTCAATTGCACTAGCAGAATTTATCCCAAATGGCATTCTCAAAAATATGTACCTGCCAGAAGGAGTACTGAACATAGTTAGCAACAAGGATTTTTGATTAAGCAAAATTTTCCAAAATTAACTCTTTGCATCAAAGACAGAAAAAATTGTGGCATTTTGCATAACAGCTGCAATTTCATTGGATGATGAGATCTTTTTAGTGCTTTTTTCAAATCTTGTGGATCAATACATATTCTGATATGATCTGAGATTTTCTTATGAGCTACCACCATGGAACATACCCATTCAGTTGGGGTAGATGAACCAAGTTGACAAATTATACCTTGTTGAACCATTTTATCTAGCTCGGCTTTGACTCTGTTCTGCATAACTACTGGAACTTTCTGGGCTGGCCTGACAACTGGGGTGACATCTGGGTCTAACTCCATAGAGTATACAACTGGAAGCTTACCTAGTTTTCTTCGAAAAGATTAGCATGGATAGAGGAAATATACTGGGCAAAATTACAACAGTGGTCTTTTAAGCTAACATGATAGACTTCTTATTAAATGAAAGCAGTCCCATTTTCAAACTGTCTCTGAGTCCTAATAATGCCTGTATGTGCCTTTTGACCACATAAAATAACAAGTCATAACTTCTCCCATGAGGAACATGAAAGTACTACTGAGCCTTTGGTTTGAAGCAACAAGCTTCACATACTTTGCCAAACAAAAATCTTCTCACCAGCACATACTCTAGCAAATGTTTCTGCAGACATAACATTGTACTTTGAACCTCTGTCAAGTTTGAGCTCCATGGGTCTTCCATTTATCTGAAAAGTACAAAATACTTCATTCCTTGCCCATAAATCTACTGGATTGACTGTTTCATGAAGCATGGACACACCGTCAACATAAAAAGTAAGGTCACAGCTTTCTAATTGATCAACTTGTCTCTTGGAATGTTCTCGTTTAATAAAAGAATGTGTCCATTTCGACTTACAAAACCTTTTGAAATGATTCCACTTATTGCATTTGTAACGTTGCTGACCAAAAGCTAAACATTTTTCTCCTTTAGGCTCATGATTTCCACCACAGTTACAATAGCTAGCAATAAAACTGGATGAGGGCCCATTCTTTGAGTTTGCTAACTCATTCTTGTGCTTCACTGAGACTGTGAACACTCTGGAATTTGCTAGAAAGCTATGGGGTTTCCCAGGGACTGTTGTAAGGTTTACAGTTGCTGCCATGTGCTTGGGCCTGTTTCTTTTAACCATGTGCTGCATGCTATCAACGTTGGCCTTAGAAGTTTCTGGAAGCACGCATGTCTCATTTGTAAGCATATTTGTGTGCTTTTCTGTGAGCTCATACATCTGACAAATCTCAATGGCCTTATTCAAAGTTAAATCACTGTCATGAAGCAAAAGCTTTCTCACAGCATCATCTTTAATATCACACATAAGTCTGTCTTTTATAAACTCATCCCTTAAATCACCTAATCTGCACGTTTTAGCCTTGTTTCTCAAATCACTTATATATTGCTGCAAAAGTTTCCCCAGGCTTTTGATCCCATGTGTAAAATAAGTGATTTCCATTGTAACATTTGTTTAGGGGTTACACATTTTTCTCAATTTACATTTTAAGCACTTGGGGTCTTCTCTTGACTCAGCCAGTGCAACTATATGATGGCTTTCCCCCTCTCCTGCAAATACAGCAAGTGCATACACAATTTCTATAGCTTCTGACCCAGCTAAAATAAGCAGAAGAAATGCCTTTGTACGGTCATCTTTATCAGAAAATGCAGCCTGTAAGAAAATATTGTACTCTTGCTCAAACACTCTCCAATTCTCTGCAATATTATTGTCAAACACAATTGGACCTGGTTTCTGAAATCCATCTGCCACAGTTATGCCCTAACACACTGTAATAATATGTCCCTTGTAATATATGTATGAACAAGCTGCTATGTGTGCCTGTAATAACATTCAAATGCACAATAAACTCTTTGAAATACTGTTACTTTGTGAAATATGCTTTGAAATGTCTGTATTTTGCAAAATAACTGTACTGTAATACTACACAAACATGCAAGCACTTCCTACACTTTAGACAACTTGAATAGCTTTGATTAATGCTAAAAGGTAGTGCTTAGAAAAAAAATGTGGCTATTTCCCTTATTTTATACATTTTATGTGATTTGGACTTTATTTCAAACATTTTCCCATAGTTATTTTGAATATTTCTATTAATATGTCACAGGCTCAGATGTTTCTATTATTTAGAAATTCATTTAGAGTGTTCTGAATGCTTGATTTCATATTTTGTGAATGAGAAATCATTTGAGCAAGTCTTTCATTTCTGACCTGTTTTGCGAGTTATATGTGCAGTAAGGATGATTCACTCTGGTATATTCCTCCAGTCTTAACTGAGTGCCTCTTGATCTCAAATCTGGATAATCTGGATCCATTCTGACACCATGTCGCTCATCCCTCTCTAGTATAGATGACGAACAGGCAGGGTAGTTTGTTTAAATGCTTTATCACATATTATACCATGATCCCCCCAAAACGTGCACGCTGATTGGCCAGCGTGCCCATTGTAAATCGAGTTATACTAATGGAAAAAGGTCCAGTCGCCCAGACTTTTTTCCATTAGTATAACTCGTTTTTTTAAAACACTGTCTCGCTATGTTAAATGGGTTTAACATAGCGAGACAGCTTTAAAATAAGCAACGGAGATCTCCGTTGCTTGTTTTAAAGCTGTCTCGCTATGTTAAACCCATTTAACATAGCGAAGTGTGTTAAAGCAACGGAGAAAGCAAGATCTCCGTTGCTTTTTATGTTCGCTATGTTAAATGAGTTTAACATGGCGAGACTGTTTAAAATAAGCAACGGAGATGTCCGTTGCTTATTTTAAAACTGTCTCGCTATGTTAAACTCATTTAACATAGCTATAAAAGCAACAGAGATCTTGCTTTCTCCGTTTGCTCAAGCTCTGATGTACTGCGCAGGCGAGCAGTACATCAGAACTGCCGGATGCCAGACATCTGCGGAAGGGCAGTAAACAGGCATTATACTATGCCATTATTTAAGAAAAGTAATAGTTTCTTTTCTTAAATAATGTCATGGTATAATAGCAATAACCCACTTCTGGGTGTGGGTAATGCTAAATTTACCCACGGTTGGCTTTGTTTGGTCCCGAGGGCTTCAAACCACGCCAACCGTGGGTAAATTTAGCATTACCCACACCCAGGCGTGGGTTATTGCTATAGAAACACATCAGGATGGATAGCAGCATTACAAAATATAAACAAACTGATTAATTGACACACTACACAGACATACATGCTTACAGCTCAACAACTTACTACGATCTCAGTGTTTATGCACTTGTGCAAGCCCATAGAAAGATTCTTAAAGGCGTACATACATATTAAGCTATGGTACCTATTTTCATCTAGGCTTCTGCTACCTCTAGGTCTCTTCTGGTAGAAAAATTGGACATTGGTTATGAGTATACTTGCAATAGTGTTTTCCTAATCATGGTTTGTGTAACTGTTGGTCTAACTATTTGCACATATATGTTAATGGGTATTGTAAAATACTTTCATTTGGTTGTTATTAAAAAAAGTGGATAGTAACTAGAGAAAAAAGGTGATAAGTGTTCATGTACGTGATATGTGTTCCTGGCAATAAAAAGGGAATATTCAATCACAGATGTGAAAATTCAAGCAGTTCTAGGAAAACTTTTGCATCCTATATCTTGGGAGCCTGATTTAACGCATGATGTTATATACGAAAACATTGCTCCCCAGTTTAAATCAAGATATTGGAAAAAGGAACATCTGTAGCTATTGTATGTGAAGCTGATATACCCAGTAAGGAAGAAATAAAGCTATATCTTAATGTTTCCATCCACTACAGAATGTTTGGGGAAGCAGGCCATTGACAGTCTTAACAGAGGTTCAGAATCAAAATCAAAAGAAGAGGATTACCAGAGAATTCATGAAAGTGACTATAATTTGGTTATGGTTAGATGATAAAAATGTTCATATACATTACCAGAAACATGTCCCAGTGATGGAACAACAAAACCCCAATACTGTAAGAAATATTAGCATAGAAATGAAGATGAGCTTTTAGAAAGCTCCAAAGCAAGAATCAGCACAAGACAGGTGTGTGCACAGAAACTTACAAAAAGAGTTAGTACAGAAACAGACAAGACAAAAATAAAAGCGGGATGGCCATCAGAAATGGCATTATACCATCTGCAGACATAAAGAGGTTCAATGAACCACTGAAATCAATTTTAGGGAAAGTTAATTGCATATGGTAGGAGCCGGACTAGTTGTTACCTTCCTTGCTGTTTGAAGTAGAAGAAGTACCAAAAGCTTCACCTGGGCTCAGTGCATTTGAACTCCCATATAACAGTAATCTCAGAAGTCTGCCTGATCTATTTGAACTCCCATATAACAGTTATCTCAGATGTCTGCCTGATCTAGCTGAAGAGACTTGGGATGAAGAGACGACACAACTGAAATTGTGATAAAGCATTATGCTAGCATACAGGATACATTACCACTGTTTATGCCCCATTGCAAAGGATCACATGCAAAAGCTCCCAAGAAATACAACATCAGATATTTAGTATTCAGCACCTCCATGGAGAACCACATGATGGCTAAATGCAGTGAACTACAAAGTTAAACAAACAGGAAAGAGAAAGACAGAGCAAGGCTATCACACTGATGTAGAAAATATATGGAAATAAGCAGAAAGTTTTGTGGTTAGCTTGCAAAATGAAAATTATACTGAAGACCAGAGACTCACTATCTGAAGTACAGCTAGTGGAATCCTCACAAAAAGTGCAAAAGCAGGAAATAAGAGAACCTCTATTAAGAAATAAAAGAGTGTTCTCAGAAATTCCTGTCAGAACTTAACTGATAGAACGTAGCACAGAACAGTGTTAGATTCATGAGAGTAATATTAATATATACCTATGTGTATGTCAAACAATTTTACATACTAGTTAAATGTGTTTATTGTGCTACACATGAAATTATATACATCTGGGAGGATGTTTTGGCCAGCAGTATAGTGCAAGGACAGTCTACATGTTGTCCCTACTATAAATGCTGTACTTTTACTGAATTTTATTGATTGTTGTTAATAATAGTAATACTAATAATACCCATTTGTTAAGTAGGTACACTCACAGGGGAAAACAGTCCCATTTCTGGGGGTGACCTGGGAGCAATGGATAAGTGACTCGCTCAAGGTACAAAACCAAAAAAAGGGCAGTAATGCACATTCTGTCAATCACAGAACATACCCACTTGGGAGGATCTTTATGTGTAAGCACTCCCTCTCTCTAATGTATAAAAAAAAGAATGCACTGATACTTTACTGAGCAATAAAGGTAATGCAGAGGCACTGAAATCCAATAAACTTTTCTCTACAGGGTAAAAGTCCTTCTCAAAAATGATGTATAAATTCTTTTATTACGATGCCACACAGAACAAAGGTTGCACGAACAGACAAGCAAAATGAATCCACACAATGTAAAACCAAATGGAAACCAAAATAAATCAAGCGCTTTCACCCGTAGCTATGACGGGCTTTTTCAAGAACTTTACTGAGCAATGCCTATCTGCCTAAAGAAATCAGTAAAATAAATTAAAACTAAGATGGAACATCGTGTCATTCTTTTACTAGAAACAACTGCATATAACCACAATTTACTTCAACAGCCTTAGACCCCACACAGACCTGGATGAATCAGATACTCAAAATCGGAACACCTTGAAAGAAAAGGGTCTCCTAGATCTATCAATGGACCATGGGAACACATATGTGCTAGGAAAGGACACATATTATTTTATTTTCTATTTAAATAACACTCTGGTTTTATATTTATTCTTACTTGATACAGTATGCAACATGTTTTGCCTACCGGCCTGTGACATCAGTAAGGGCAATAGACTTTTTCATTTGTATTCAAGGTTATACAGTAGGAAAATGAGGGCTGAGGGAATCACACCCTAGCCCTCTTCACCAACTGCCAGTCCTACTACACTATTGACCAACAAAATTTGCATATCTAATATGTTAAAGAATTATTATATCACTATTCATTTGAAAAAAATGTGTCTTTGGCAAGTTTTATGTCTATTCTGCTGCACTGCATAAAAATGTCTACTGTTATCAAACAACTGATGTGCAATGTCAGATATCGACATATACTGTCATGTATATATTTGCCATCAGGTCAGGGGTCTAGCTAAAAATAGTCCTTGGACCATTTTCCCTACATGGCTAATAAACATAGCAACAGCACCTGGAATGAATGTTAGTCTGAAACCTTACAGATTATGAGAGCCACAA
The DNA here is from genome assembly GCF_019279795.1 of Protopterus annectens. Lineage (NCBI taxonomy): Eukaryota > Metazoa > Chordata > Ceratodontiformes > Protopteridae > Protopterus > Protopterus annectens. The sequence continues at coordinate 843,778,617 of NC_056733.1, read as the reverse complement.
AACATAGTAGTAAAAGAAGTTGAAAAGGTGCTCACATTAAGAGTAAAAGAAGAGTCCCAGGATAAATAGTGGAACCCAGTAGTGCTAGTTCCTAAAACGGATAGAAGTATAAGCTTCAGAATAGCATTTTAAAGACTGATAGCTATTCCATGCCCTGAATTGATGATCTGATAGGCAGCATATGAAGGATAGATGCTTAATAATATTAGACTTGACAAAGTGGTATTGGCAGATACCATGTTCCCATTCTGCTAAGGGGAAAAACTCTTGTAACTCTTTTAATGGTTTATTTCAGTGCACAGTGCTACCATTTGGTATGCATGGAGCTCCATACACTTTTCAGAAATGAATGGATTAAGTATTGAAGCCCCACTCACATACAGTGCAGTATACCAAGATGATATGGTTGTCAGTTCAGAGGACTAGGAGTTTTCTTTACCAAAAGTGCAGTCTGTGGTAAAAATCTATGAAATAGGCTGTGAATGCTAAAAAATAAATTGGTCAAGGGAAAGGCAAATATCTGGATACCATAGACAACTGAAAAAAAAAGAAAAAGAAAACTCTTAAGAAAATTGCCTTCCTTGGACTGTCTCAGTACTATAGAAAATTTGCTTTTAATTTTGCAATTATTGCCTGAATTTTGATGGATCTCAAAAAAGAAAATATTCCTAGCAGATTACAATGGTCTCTTGAGGCAGATAGAAAATTTAATGAAAGGAGTGTTATGTTCAAAACCAACATCAGTAACTTCTGATTTTACTAAGGAATTTACTTTGTATACAGATGCATCAGAATGCCATGGCAGGGCTTGTCACTTGGCATCAAAATCTAGCTCTAGTTGAGCTGGTTATATTGACTAACGTCACCAAATGAGCTTGAGTATTTGCCAGTGATATGTGTGTTGAGGACCTGGCCTACTTTGACCTATGGTAGTGACCCATGTTAATGATGGGAGGGGTGCATGTGCCCCTATTGGCCAGTGTGTGCCACCATAAAGCCCAACATCACTATGTCAATAAGCTACTGGCCGGTCAGTGTCCAGTTGCCCAGCTTGGGTTACTTGGGAAAGCTCTGTTGACCGAAAGCTAGACATAATAGCAATCAATTTGTCAAACATGAACTAAGAATCGCTACACTCAATGTAGGTTCACTGGCAGGATGTAGCCTGGAAATGGATGACATGATGGTAAGGAGGAGGCTGGACATCTAAAGTTTCTAGGAGTCAAAATGGAAGGGTTGTGCAGCAAAGCCACTTGGCTTGAGATTCAGAGTCTACTACTCAAAAAGATGGCAGGCTAGAAATGGTGCAGGAATTATGGTGAGGGAGAGGTTCAGAAGGCAGTACGGGATGGCATCAGAATTAGTGACAGACTCATGGAAATCCAACTCCAGCTTAATGACAGAGCAATATTCATAATCTCACTCTGTGCCCCAAAGCAGGGTTTTGATAGTGAGGAAAAGATTGCATTCCGACAGCAGTTTCAGGACCTACTTTATAAAGCAGGACAACATGAATTGTTGTTGATAATGAATGGGTGATCTGAATGCACATATCGGGATGGACAGAACAGGATATGATGACTGAAAAGGTCCACATATGCTGGGCAACAAGAATAAAGAAAGAGGAGTTATTCTAGTTATCTGTCTGGCAAATGGATTGATAGTTGCCAAATCACATGCAAAAATGGTCAACATGCAAATCATGTAGACTACATTCTAGTAAGAAAGGGCACTGGGCTAGGTAGAATCAGGGATTGCAAAGTCATCTCCAAGTTGGCCAACAGCATAAAAACTGCTTTGCCACAATCAGCTGCAAGCAATGGTCAGAGAATTCTCTACAAGCAACAGAGACAAGGATGAAGATCTAGAAGTTGCCTGGAGAGAAGGCACAACAGTTCAATGAATTACTCGGGGATTAAGCACCTCAAGAAGATGGGAAATAAGTGGAATTGAAGAAGGATGGCAGTGACTCAAAATAGCATGTGTGAGGACTACACAACAGATATGCGATCAAGCCAGGTGTGGAAATAAGGTACGTAAGGAAAGTTGGTGGTAAAATGCAGAAGCCCAGGAAGTCATCGCAGAAGTCCAGGAAGTCATCAAAAGAAAGAAAGAGTGCAGGAAAATGTGGGAGATATGAAAGTTGGACCAGGTTAGGAAGGAATACTGGTTGGTTAACAAAGAAGCTAAGAAAGGAGTTGCAATAGCAAAGAACAGTGCATCAGAGGCACTCTACCAGCTTCTGGAAAGTGACTCAGTAGATGGCACAAAGAAACTATATCAAGTTACAAAACAAAGATTGAAAGATAAAAAAGATAATCAGACACCCTTCATAAGGGATGCCAGCAACAAACAAATCACCAATCCACAGCATATCAAAAGCAGATGGAAGGAATACATCCAGCAGCTTCTTTAATGAAGAAAATCCCACAAAAGCTGTGCTGCTCAGAGATAGCCTACAATGAGAGAAGAGGAGAAGCCCATCCTAGAAGAATTAAGAACAGCATTAATGAAAATGAAGACAAGGAAAGCATCGGGCTCAGATGATGTCACAGCAGATATGAAGATATTGGATGAGATATGAGGGTGTTCATAGCAGTGTGAAGAGAAAGGAGTATTCCTAATGACTGAAGAAGAAGGATACTAGTGCCAGTGTTCAAGACCAAAGGAGATATTCACAACTGTTTGCAGTAAAGGGGAATCTAACTCCTGTCTAACTGCAGGAATGTTCTGGAGATGGTGAATGAAAAACAAATACACAGTAAGATGGGAGATGAGCAGTTCATATCAGTATGCAGCACAACTGACTCAATGTTTACAGTGAGACAGATGCTAGAGAATAAGCGAGAAATGAGGAAATGGTCCAGTGGGCACTTCTAGACTTGGAGAAAGCATATGAAAAGGTCCCAAGAAACCTGATTTGGGCAGTCCCAGAAACATTGGTAAAATTAGTGCAAGCAATGTGCAAGGACCCACTGACTCAAGTATGAACAGTGTTTGGTTTCAAAGAGGGGTTCCCAATGGGAGTGGGTGTGCATCAGGGTTCAGTTCTGAGCCCACTGTGGTTCATACTGATGATGGACTACATTAGAAAAATGGGTCAGAGGTAACAGATCAACAAAGGTGCTGCATGCAGATGATGTTGCACCACAGGCAGTCTCGGAGCAGGAACTTCAGCTAAGGAGAGGGAGAATGGAAAGCAAAACTGAAAACACATGCAATGAAACTGAATACAGATAATACAGCCATAATGGCAACAAACTGGGGAAATCAGAAGAAGCTGAGAATTGAAATAGAAGGGAAATATTGGAACAGATTGACAACTTCAAGTATCTGGGAGCGGTGGTTGAGGAGAAGGGAAGCCTGAATGAGGTGGTCAAAGCTAGAATCAAAGAGGTTGCAGCCAACTGGCACTGAGAATCAGGCATAGTGTATGAAAGAATGCCAAAGAAGTTGAAACGCAGGGTGTACAAAACAGTGGTGTGACCAGTACTGCTGTATGGTACAGAAACCTGGGCTATTGCACTCTCACCTCACCCACTCCCTAACCCTAACTCACCTACCCCGCCGTAACCCTCACATCCACACAATCGCACACTTACCTGACCCTTGCCCTAATCCTAACTCACCTAACCCGCCCTAACCCTCATGTCCACACAATCTCACACTTACCTGAACCTGACCTGTAACATTCCACCACAGCACTGAAAATAACGAAGTGACAGAAATGGACAACCAAATTCTTTCCCTGGGAAAAAATTCGGTTTTCTGCAGCTTCACTATTTTCAGCGTTTGCTGAATAGGGTTCGATATTAAAACATTCGAAGTTCTGAAACATCGATGTTCTAATATGGACCCCCCCATGTGGGGGGCTGTGCCCCCCACACCCCCTGTTACTGATATATATCAACTCCAAGATTGCAGTTCACTACACTAAGTGCAATCTTGAAGTTGATATATTTAAGTAACAGGGGGTGTGGACAGCGCAGCCCCCCACATGGGGGGTGCAGGGGGGCTTGCCCCCCTGCTTACACTTGGTGGAAAGTGCTATGATTTATGTTGTTTAAACTCAGTATATGTATGATATGTGTTTTCAGTGTTTTGAGTTTCAGTGTTTTTGGGTTTTCAGTGTTTTGAAGTTTCAGTGTTCTGGTCTTCTATATTATGAATTTTTCTCATTTTCAGTGTTTTGAGTTTTCAGTATTATGAAGTGAATCCATATATATATATATATATATATATATATATATATATATATATATAGGAGCACTTTATAATCTCTATATACTGAAATGTCGAATTTCAGTATCTCGAGACTATAAAGCCGAATGTTTACAACAGCAAAAGTTCATAATCGCAAATTTGAATATATGTGTGTATGAGTTGTGTACGTGTGTAGTTTTGTTTGTTTATGTTGTGATGTGGATGTTGTGATGTATGTATGGTGTAGTGTGTGCGGTTTGTTCAGTGTTTTGAATTTTGCGGTTTTGGGTTCGGGGATTTGTTGTTTCAGTGTTTTGTGGATTCAGTTTCATGGTCTCGAGATACTAAAATTCGATATTTCAGTATTTCGAGATTATGAAGTGAATCCATATATATATATATATATATATATATATATATATATATATATATATATATAAATTAATGCAATAGATTATATATGGATATTAGCACATACTAGTAATAGGGGACTACGCTTGAAAATTTCCAGAAGCAGTGCCATTATGCAAGGCTAATACTAAAGCTACTGCCAGAAAACTGGTAGTATTATTCTCCAGACTGGACATCCCTATAGATATATTTACCTGGCCATCAGGTCTTCTTTTTATCAACCCATGTTTTAAAGTCAAGCGGTTGAAGATGTCACTCTACATTCTGCAGACTGATGGCTTAAGAGAGAGGTTCAATAAATCAGTGAAATCTATGCTATGGAAATTACTGATGCATATAGAAAGACCTGGGACCAGGTGTTAGTTTAGTTTTCTTTGTGATAAAAAGGTAAAACAAGCTTTAACTAGGTTTGGCTCATCTGAGCTTTGGAAGGCAAGCATCCCACAGAACTGCTTAACATTGCTAAAGAAACTTGAAAAGAAGTGAAGCTCTTACAAGACTAAAAGAGTAATAACACAGTAAGTTAGTTTGCAGGATAGATTAAAGCCTAGAATTGTAGCCAGACCATTTAGTGCATGTGCAGTTCCTCAAACTGGCATCTACCTCAAATTAAAGTTGAGAAGTAATAAAAAAGCTGTTTTGTTCTAGAAAATGGTAACAAGCTGCTTACTTCAAATTAAACAAGCAACATGCAGCAGTTAAATCAGTTAAATCACCACGCAGTGAGCACTTCTGCACTTTAGCTGTGACTGGGAATATAGAAACAGCATTTATTTATGAAGCTGTGGATCACAGCCATACCAGTATTGCACTCGCACAGCATCTGTACCTACCGATTTTGAACCCTAACAGGTTGCACCTGGAGCAGCTGACTCCTTTGCCCCTCCTTAGTTGCAACTCTACTAAAACTGGTTATGCCCATAGTAAAGGTCCGCATATAGAAAACCAGGAGATACAACACTGCCTTTGTAAGAAGAATGTCTAGATAAAGAATTTAATTCACAAAACTGGGCACTGATGACTCCTGTAACAACAAATTTCTGCTAAGTAGCTAAGGCCTTTGGAAGTGACTTCAAAAGTAAATGTTGTGAACTAGAAGGTTAAACAGCCAGAAAAGTGAAATATATCGTCAACCTATCACATTAATGTAGTAAAGCCATGGAAAGAAATAGTTATGTGGTATACTTGCTGTTATTCATAGAAGAGAGACCAGAGAATCTCAAACTGAACTGTAATTAGAAGAATCTCTGTCAAAAGTACAAAAGAGGGAAGGAAGAGAAGTTCTCTTTAGAAATAAGAGTGCTTTCCAGGAGAGGGTGTTTTTTGTGTATCCAACTTTTTCAAATTGCACTCTTAAGGAACACCAGAGCTTGGAGATTTTCCTACAGCTCCAGAAGATGTGGAGAATATCCACATCTTCACTAGAGCAGAAAGGGCACAACGAGCTTTTTTTGTAACCAATTTTTTTGAGGACAGCTGGGGTATAGTATGTGTTGTTGTTAATCATCATTTGTGTCCTGGGAAACAATGATTTTGCACATAATCCCTAATGCAACTAATGGAATGCGCAAGCATATCTTAGTTACAGTATGCGCCCTACTTAAATTTTATATATCTAAGAATTGGGTTAATAATAAAAATATCTCATGGAACAATTTTAAAGACATGGCAATTAAATATATCACCTTCTAGCTACTAAATGTATTAAAAAAAAAATCATACTTTCAAACATACTGTTACTCTCTTCTAGACACAATTTTGACAAGCATACAGAATACATAAAACTAAACAATAATCAATTGACAGTTAATAAAATAAAAAAAAAACTCTGCGTTACTAAACACAAATTGTGTATCACTAGAACATACAACATACTTCTAGGATAACAACAAATGGATGGCTTCCAACATTGTAATTATTGTAAATATGCATCTAGTTTTTAAGTTTTTTTTCTTTCATTCTGGTTAGTAAAGGTACCCTACCTATACAAACCTTGCACTCAACTTTGCATCATAACCTCGTTCTTTTGTAACACTTAGGTATGATGTAATCACATCAGTTATTAGTCTTAAATCTCTAGCAAGTGTCTAAATGTTTCTCTGTAAACATTTTTTTACCTCTACTCATTTATGTTTACATGCTATGTCTGTTTTACTCATTTATGTTTACATGCTGTTATGTCTGTTTTACTCATTTATGTTTACATGCTGTTATGTCTGTTTTACTTTGTATTTTTGGAAAGCAAAGCAATAAAAAGTAATTAAAAAAAAAAGAAATGAGTGCTTTCAAAAATACATGGGAGAACTAAACTGATAGAACACAGCACAGAGTCAACACTTGGAATAAAGGTTAGACTGACACATTATAGAGTACCAGAGTCAGGGGAAACTATTAGTAAGGAAAAAAATCTGAAAGATACTCAAACAAGGACTGTTAGGAGAATCACAAAGTGAATGAAGTGGCCCAGTAACGGTAGTTCCTAAACCTTATGGAAGTTATCTGATACTTTAGAAAACTAAATATCATTTTCAAGTTTGATAACTATCCCCTTCCAAGAAAGGGTGAGTGAATAGAGAACTTGGAAATGGATAACACTTGACACTAGACTTTGCAAAAAGGCATAGGCATTCATTGATTTCTTCCTCTAATAAAGACAAAAACATATATCATTTGGCATACATGGAGCTCCAGCCTCTATTTATGGACTAATGAATAACATATCGAAGTCCCACTCACAGTACGCTTTTGCTTACCTGGATAATGTGGTCATTCATTCACAAAACTGGAAGTCATACTTAACAAATGTGCAGGTTGTATTAGATCTCATGAGATGCAAGTTTGACTGTGAATGCTAAGAAAGTAAACGGGATGTGGTGCAAGCCAAGTACTTGGGATGCCTTACAGGAAAAGATGAGGTAAGACCACAACAAAAGAAAAAATAGGTCATAAAGAGTTGGCATATACCTCCTTAAAAGGATGTTGAAGGCTTTTATGGGACTGTTTGAGTACTATAGAAATAGTGTACATAATTTTGTAACTATTGCCTGTCCCTTGACAAATCTTGCAAAAGGAAAAGCTCCAGTAAAGGTGCAATATTCCCTTGGGGAAGATAGAGCATTTAATAATCTAAAAAAAATATTATATGCTGAGCCAGTATTAGCGACTCCTGATTTTGCTAAGGAATTTACCTTGCATATGCCTGAACCAGGGGCACATTTTGGAGCAGTGTTATCCCAAAATATTCAAGGTGATGAGCACCCTGTTTGCTATATCAGCAGGACATTAATTAATAAGTATTTGTAAATTCTTGTAAATACCTGGGATACTCAAAATGGGCTTAAATTAAATGCTAAAAAGTGCAATATTGTCATATTTAGTAACTACCCCGTTCTCTCATCATACAACAGTGACAATACTCCACTCCAAAATGAGACTGTTGTTAGAGTCCTTAGAACTTGGGTTAATAATTCCCTGTTCTTTAACTATCACACAATGTCAGTATTCAGAAAGTCCTTTTATTTAGTGCAGGTGATAACAAATGGAAAATCATCCAGATCTAAATAATCAATCTCCCTTTATATTTGGCAAAGATTAGGCCAAGTGTTGAATACATTCCCTTCTTTTGGATGTACCTTACTAGACATATATAGCATTTACAAAGGCACCAGAGATTCCGATCTAAAATCACTGCCTTAAAAACTCTAAGCTATCAGAAAAGACTGAAAGCACTTTCCCTATATTCAGCATCGTATAGACATCTATGGGGAGATCTATGCTTTACTGTGTCTTCCAAGCCATTATGAGCCCAATAGTCATGGATCACATTCATTTTATCATATAGTCCAACAAATACCAGAATCTAGGATCTAAATCTTCACCAGCAAATAAACAAACCGAGGTAGAAAGATAGGTTCATCACACATTGCCTTCCCCACCTATTGTATAAACTCCATTTGCAAAATTAAATAGTGTGATACATTCTTTCTTCAAATGAGAATTGAATGATTGGATAGGTATTCAAAATCTCACCCCTGGATTGATCGACTCGGCCCTCCACAAGAGAGGAGGTTTGGGTACTGGCAAGGTGTAAATGATCGTAAGGCTCAGTTGTCTTTTATTTTTTATCATCCCATGATCCTGTAATGCTGAGAAAGATATTCAGTCCTACAGACAGAGTGTTCAGAAGTAAAGGGTCCGTCCGTTCCTTACAATACTGCTTAATAGGTAGTCTTTTCAATGACAGAGTGATGAGAATACAAACTGGTGATCATGTGCACTATCACCCCAATTCTTCCAATAGACAGTGACCTACAGACCTCGACTAGTTAATTGGAATGCTGATGGGTTGTCAAGAGCCTACCACCAATCATTGTGAGTCTCAAATAAATGGTTTTGTGCTAGAAGAGAATACTTGCAATGTTTTGCATATGGTAAAATGTCGATTATGCCTTTCAAAGTATTTCAAGGGGCATTTGCTGGTAAAACATTCTCATGAAAATTAATCAGGAAATGGGATATGTTATCTAAAGTAATGAGAAGTAATCACCAATTTAGTGGCATATAAAATGAATGTAGCCCAAAAGGCACAGATCAGGAATTGCTTTCTCAGTTGAAGGTTTATCGTGGGTCAGAACCTGGGTTCTGACCAAAACTTCAAGACAACTCAACTTTGATACCCCAGTCAAAGTTCATGGTGTTGGCTTAGTCTGATGGAAACTCAGGTGAGGATTCTCTGCAGGTAGAGAGGAATGGAAGGACTGGTATGGCCTGCAGCTGTGACTTGTTGTTTAAACAGCCTATTTGGTGAAAGGACTGTAAGAGACTTACAGATAACCATAAAATACTGTTCTTTTGCTTACAGAAAAGGCTAGTGGACTGTGATTTTTACTGCTTTTTCCACTTGGATCTATAAAATAAAGTTTGCCTGTACTGTTTTAGAATTAGGGATGTTGATATGTGTGTCTGTTGGTCATATTATTTATATATATATATATATATATATATATATATATATATATATATATATACAGAGACAGAAAGAGACATATATATATATATATATATATATATATATATATATATATATATATATATATATATATATATACACACACACACACAGATACACACACACATACGCGTGTGTGTGTGTGTGTGTGTGTGTGTGTGTGTGTGTGTGTGTGTGTGTGTGCGCTTCGCTGGCGATGCAAATACCTACAGGTAAAAAAAAACAAGAATGTTAAAAATTGAAAAACTGCCCAAATAAAAGCTTCTTTAAAACCATTTTAAGTTGCAGTAAAGTGTTGTACCCATTTCAGAATTAGCATGCAAAATAACAATAACATTATTTATTAATGAATGAACATAGCAATAAACACTGCCAGCTAAAAAAATCCTCAATAAACACTTTAGCCCTGCAGTCTGGTCTTTAATATTGACTTCAAAAGAGCTTACTGCCTCATATTCTCCAAAGCATCTGTAATTATCAATTCATAAAACCTATGTCATCCATTTTACATTTGAATGCTTGATGAGTTTATTTTAAAAGCAATTAAAATATGATTGCATATGAGATTTGTTGAAATGTATTTCCTGAAAAGGTTGTAACTTGCACATGGTTTGCAGTCTCAGATGTTAAAATAACCTACATCTGTGCAGTTAACTGAACCAGTTTAATGTTGCCAGAGAGAAAATGAATGCTTGGAGTTTTTTTATCTCTACAGAAATGTGACTAACCTTATATTTACATGATCTTTACTGGTTGTTATTAAATATTTGTGTAACTGTCATAAATTGCAGAGACCCTGGGTTCATGAGTGCCTAAACTAAGTGTGCACCATTTAGAGTCAGTAGACAACACAAGCATAACTCATACCTTCTAATTTTAGTTTTCCTACTGATTCTCTTGCAGCCTTAAATATTGGAGGGATTCCTGAAGGTTACCACGAAGTATAGCCTACTTGTACACTTGGTGTTATATTTCTGAGTGACTAGAAAACACAAACAGTGTGGTAGGGATGCTTTTGAATACAGAACATGTACACTTAGGGTCAGATTCTGTATAGTTTGTGGAAGCTATTTGTGACAGCATGGTACTCCAAAAGAAGACTTCAGCACACCTGCTGCAGATGCAGTTTCAGAAGACAGGCTGAAGGCACCCGAGTATTTAGATATTCGGCATAGGATAATTAGAGATTCTGCACACACCTGTCTGATTCCAAAACACATCATGTGCACATAATGCAACTTAAATGCAACAATCAGACACTCTGACTTAATTTCTGAAATCCTTGGCATATGCTTTACAGACACCAATAATATGGATTATGGGGAAATCCATAGCAAAACTTAAGAAATATATAAAAATGCAACCTGCTGTCAATGAACTGCAACAGGCTGCAGGGATGCAAGCCATAAATGAGGCTGTAGCTGTGCAATATGGAATGCAGCCATCTAGAGTCTGTGCAATGCTGCAATTAATTCAGTTGTCAGACCAGCGAATAACCGACAGGTACAGGCTAGACAGGCACCTGGTGCAGGCTGTCTGCAACATATGTGCCCCACACATGCCTTTGCATATCCCTTGCAGACCCTGCAAGGACATCCCATCCCTCTTGAAACCAAAGTGTGTCTCAGCATGAGTGTACTTGCATCTGGGACATACCAGAGACACACTGGGGATACTGTGAGTATCACAGATAGCTGCCAGTTGTATCCTAGTAAAATTATTGTAAGCAATGTCCAGCAAGGTGGATAACTACCTATATTTCCCATCCACCTCCATGGAACAGTGAACTTTAATGCACCAGTTTTACAGCATTGCAAATTTCCCTCATGTACTTGGTGCAATAGACTGCACACACATACGTATCAAGACAACCATACATCCTGAAGCAGACCAATACATAAACAGAAAGGGCTGGCTATCTACAAACTGCCACGTTGTGTGTTCAGCAGAAGGCAGCCTAGCAAACTTTGTGTCAACTCACCCTGGAAGTGTCCATGATTCTGCCATATAGAGAGAAACTGAACTGAAGGCAGCATTCCAGCAAGGTGAAATACCTGAGGGACTACTACTGTTTAAGTACAGGAACCAGGGGCATCTCGTGCTATAGGACTGCAGCCCCCCCCACCTAGAAATGAAGAAGAAAAGGTAAATAAAACAAAACAGAAAAATAAAATGAATGAGACCTGGAACTTCATGCATGCATGCTTGGAGTTCTTGGTACTCTCTCTCAGAACTCCAGACTGCTCTGCCAGGCAGTCCGGATAAGGGAGAACAGCATCTCTGCCCTGCAGCCCTAAAGTCTGTGTGGTGATGACAACCGCAGAACAAAACAACACCGGACTGCATCATCAGCAGCCTACAGAACAACACCAGATTGCATCATCAGCAGGCTGGGGCTTCCAGCCTACTCTTGTGGGAAACCAGCATCATCGGCAGGTGCCAGAAAGGGAAACCAGCATCATTGGCAGGCTGACTGGAAGCCCAGCTGCTAGCTTGCATGGCTGAGGGGGAGACTGAGAGTGGATTTGTTGCTATATACTGGTGGCTAGAGAACACATGGTGGTGGGTAGAGAATACCTCACGCTTGAACCCTGTAACTTGGATGCAAGTGGCAAGGGCCTGAATTCCCTACCCACCACCATCTGTAAAAAAAGCTTGCAGATTTTTGCCTCATATTTGTTCTGTTCCTCATAAAATCTGTGGTTTCTGTATGTTTGTGTTTCTTTGCACAGTCAGTAGTGCAGTGGTGCACTGGTCGCATTATTGCCTGAAAGTTACAGGTTCTCTGGTTTGATTCTTAGCTGGGGTGCCTTCTGTGGGGAGTCTGCATGTCCTCCCATCTCATATTTGGTCTGTTCCTCATAAAATCTGTGGTTTCTGTAGGTTTGTTTTTCCTTGCACTGTCAGTAGTGCAGTGGTGCACTGGTAGCATTGTTGCCTGACAGCTGCAGGTTCTCTGGTTTGATTCTTGGCTTGGGTGCCTTGTGTGTGGAGTCTGCATGCCCTCCCATCTTACAAAGACATGTGTCTACAGTGTTTCTCCCTGGGCCTCTGCTGAAAATTGGCTTTTGTTCCAAGTCAGACTTTCCTGGTTAACAAATGTTAAATAAATAAAAATAACAGGCATTTGAATTTCAGACTTCATATTCTTCAGAAAGTACATGATAACACAAAACCTTTTATTCTAGCAATTTTCTAAGTTTATAACATGGGTATTTGAACTTTGTACTTATTTTTCGGACTGTATCCCCCCATTATTGGCTTCGTCCAGGGTTTTTGTGTTAAGGTTGAGAGCTACGGTGAGAACTGAATTTGCTGAATATGTTTGGGGGCTGTATTCCCCCATTATTGGCTTTGTTCAGGTATTTTGTGCTAGGAGGTTGACAACTATGGTGAGAACTGAATTCACTAAATGGTAGCCATTTAAGTTTGTCTTCCTTTCTTTCACAAAACAGCTGATTTGGCACAGTGGTATGTTGCCCTGACTGTTTTGCACAGGGTCCTGGGTTTAAGACTTGGCAGTGAAATGCATGATGGTAATACAGCATTTTACTCTAGCAACTTTTCAACATTATACAAGCAATGTTTAAAATGTGTCTGTGGTTTTGGGGCTTTTGCCCCCCAAATATATTTTGGCTTTTTCCAGATTTCTTGTGCTGCAAAGTTGAGAGATACAGCTGAGTGTCGGGTAGATTTTATAAGGAGCTGAGAGCTGCAGGGGAACAAAAGTTTAGTGCTGCTTATGCTGAGTCAGCTTGCATTGTTAATAGCACAACAATTAGTGTAGTTGCTTTTGATGAAGGCTGTGGGTTCTACTCCCACAGTAGGTAGATGTATTGCTCACCCTGTACTGAATTGTAAAGGGGGTGGATACTGCAGTCCTTTTTGATAAAGATACCTAGTAACTCTGAACCTGTTATCAGTTTGCCATCCATTCCTTATTGTGATATTACTAGCTTATCATTTTTTTAATGGAACATAGGCAATTTATTCCTCAAGGGCAACAGACACTTTATTTGTAGATGAAACAATGATATATAAAGGTGTTTGCTAGCAGGAACCTCTTCATTAGTTACAGATTTCTTTAATGTGGAATTTAAATGACTTTTACTACTTCAGAGATTCTGCATATTTAATGATACTCGTGGACTGTAGAAGTTTGAGTAGACTTTTATGATGGAACTGTTCTGAATTGGACAGTTTTGTCATTATTGGTGCATGCATTTTGTTTCATTGTTTACTGGAAAAATGTTCAAAACAATAAATTTAAAATACTGTCTAATAACTTTATTGTACTGTACAAGGAATATAATTTAATACAATCAAGAAGGTGTATCAAAGAGCATGTATATGTTTTGTGTTCAAGGGGCCTATGATTTGAAAACAGCCCAAAGTTAATCTGTATCTGCCACTGGCAAAATGCATTTTCTTTGAATGTGGGTTTCAATGCTGTTTCAATGAATGTGAGTTCCAAGGGTAGAGAAGTGTTAATGCTAAGTATATTTTCATTGTGAGACAGCATTGCTTTGTTTAGCAGATATCTATTAGTGTTTGTGCTGTAAAATGCAAAATAAAACTTTCAAATGAAATCCAAATCATCACAGAAGCAAAGCAGTATGCACATTGCAGTGTTTATGGTAAATGGGGCAAAATAACCAGGGAAGGGGACATTGGAATGGCTGGAGGGGGAAGGCTCCATTTGAAAATGATTTTGTGAGGGGGGAAGGGCAACAAACTCAAAGACAGCCCAGACTGAACTATACCTCTCAACTGTCCAGATTTTTGCTTCTTATTTTTGGTTTGTTCCTCATAAAATATGTGGTTTTCTGGCAAATCATTTAGGAATGAAGTCACTAAATAATGACAGACATTGAGTTTCAGATGTCATAACCTTCAGAAAAATGCATGCTAAAGCACAACCTGTTATTCTATCAACTGTCTTGAGTTTATGCAAGAGCAATTTTTAGTACTGTTTGTATGTTCCCCCAATATATTTGGCCTTGTCCAGATTTTCTGCATTAAGAGGTGGAGAGGTACATGCAAATAAATTGCTTTATAGAATTAGGAATATCCAAACCTCTCAACTGTCCCCAATTTTGGCTCAAAATGTTGCTCTCCCCAATAATCCCTCTGCAAAATGGCAATTTTGGAAGAAAACATGGAGGGTTTACAATTATAAATAACTGTAATGATCAGAGTTATAGATTACTTTTATTTCAGAAATGCATGTAGATGCTCTTATTTTGTCAGCTGCTCAAGTTAACAGTACTAATATTAAAAAGGTGTCCCTTCCTTGGCAGGTTCCCATCTGTATTGTGTGGCAATTTTATATTTTTGCATCACATTTTTGGTCCGTTTTTCATAAAATTGTAGTTTTCTGGCAAATTAGTAGCAAATCATTAAAGACTGAAGTTAGAAAATAATGGCAGACATTTGAGTTTCAGATTTCATACCCTTATGAAAATTCATACTAATGCAAGACCTACTACTAGTCTATTATCTTTCTAAGTTTATAAGAGCAATATTTAAAAATTGTTATTATTTGTGGGCTTGTGTCCCACTTCTATGTATGGCTTTGTCCAGATTTCTTGCTCTGAGGCTGAGAGGTATGAGCCATCACTGTCAGCCAGAGATATTTCAAATTGTGACATACTTGTTGCACCCCACTCCCCACTGTAGTGGCTTTGAATGTGTCCAAGCAAGGCAAGTAGCAGTTATGCAGTGTAAGTGTGCAGAGTATTCCCCCATCCAAGGTAGACCACAAGTACGACTGTGGCTTTTCATCTCTCCTTGATTTTGCAGAATGTTCTGGTTTTCTGTCATATTTTTATACTGTTGATTTATGCTTCTTATTATTCAGAAAATGCATGCTGTTGCAGTGCCCTGTTACTCTATGTTTAAGTAGCAATGTTTTAATGACCATCAGGTAAGCTTGTCTGAGATTGTAAGATGCAAGTAAGCTTTAATAAGCATACTGTTAATGAATTACCAACATTGAAAGCCTTTTTGTTGCTGCCATGCAGAGAATATTTACATAACTAGATAACGTATGAGCCTTAGGTATTGAAATGCATATGACAGTATTTGTAATAAAGGACAGGATTACAGTATTTTCAGAAGCTCATTACATTTATTGGAGATTGTAGTCACCTTTGCAGGCTTTACCCGTAAACTAAACAGAATGCCAATCTATCATGTGTGGTCCATATCTTGCGCAGTAATCCTTAAGCAATTTATCTTGAGCTTGTTTCTTGTTTGCTGTTCGTTTTTTTCTTTGATCATGTCTTTCCCATGAAACATGTAGATAGTTGTTGTCAGACAGCAGGTCTTTTTTGGATAAGAAACATTTTTACAAGTGGGCGTATCACAGAGATTGCTACGTTCAGCATGTTACTTGAGAATTTTATAAAGCTGAAAATAAATTATAATTAGAACTGCTTTTGACTGGCATTCCAGTAATGTATTTAAAAAGTAGTTTATTTTTTCATGCCTCACAACCTTTCTGTTTCAATCTAGATATTAAGTAAGTTGTCATGTAGCCAATGCATTGAAATATTTTTTTCTTCTATACTTCATTTTGTCTTGATTGGACTCTTGTAATGACGGTTTGACACCCAGGGCAGTGTATTTAATTAAAGTTCCAGCTGTGGTTTTGAGCATAGCCCCACCCATTTTTAGTTGGCCACACTCCTTCCCATTGGCCCCACCCATTCGGCTGTCTCCTGCAGCCCCCCTTTAATTTGAAGTCACCAGCCAGCACTGACAGGCACACAGCTGGAATGTAAGCTAAGGATAGCCCACACAACAATATCCATCCTGACCATATGTGTTTCCACACCCCACAAATCCAACCCTGCACAGCAGCCTACAAGAGAGCACATGCAACAACCAAAAACACCATAGAGAGTGTGTTTTGTGTATTGAAAGCTAGGTTTAGATGTCTGGACACATCTGGGGGTGCACTACAATACACACCCAAATTGGCAGCACAGATGATGATGGTGTATGCCATGCTGGACAACATGCTAGCTAGACCACATGGCAGTCTTCCAGCTTCAAGTGTGTGAACAGTATATCCAACAGGTATCAGAGGACATGGGGACAGAAGATACAGGCGTAAGTAATATAGGATGAGACCACAAGTGCAGACCCACCAACATGGTAGACTTTGACACACATCCTTAAATCATGACAAGCTACACCTGCATTAGTACACAGATTGAACATTGATGTTCAGGTATTGCCCCACCACAGCAGAACAGCTTCCATCTAACGGAAATTACCCACTAGATGTACACACTGAGCATCAGGCATAACAGCATAATCATAACACATTACAACATGAGCATATGCAAATGTGTCACAATGGGGATCTTTACCTCAGGGCACAACTGATGACAGATATGCATACACACTCAGATTGTTGTATCACTATATAGAATACAGTAAGGGATACACAACAGTGCTGCACATTCCTATCTGTAGAATATAATGCCATGAAAAAAGAGAAACCACACAGGACATAATACAGAAATTTTAATATCAGAAGACAAATGTGACAATAGGAAGTACTGGCAGCTATGCCAGGAGAAGGTGGACAGTGGATGCATAACATATGCCAGCACAGCTAGCTGGAATTTTGTAAAGAATTATATGTTACTTGAATACCAAACAGATTTGTACAGATGCTTGTGTTGAAAATGTATTTGTAAAGTTGTTTGTGTTAAAAATGCACCAACAGTGTGCCCTGCTGGAAAGAACAGAAATGCACATGTATTATTGTAACTGTTTAAATGTATATATTGTAACAGAGTGTACTGGAAGAGAAGAGGTTAATCTCAATCCACCTGATTTTGAGAAATAGTTGAAATTAAATTAGGCCAAATGTATCTTACAGTTCTGGTTGCAGCCAGACAAAATGTCTGGGAAACCAAGTATTAGTAAGCCTTCTTTATTATCTCTAGCAAGGAGCTAATTGCTTCTCTAGAAGGCTAGAGGTTTGAAATTGTTTTATGGCATCCAGGAGCTGCAGCAGATCTGAGCAAAGCACTATCTGTATGTATGGTAACACATAGATGCTAAACTCCTGGCAGCCTCTAGTGTTGGTGATAGTGTGAGAAACAGAGTCAGATGACCAGATGTGATGTCATTCTGTAAACTATCCTAAAAGTAATATTTAGATATTATATTGAGAAATCTCTCTGTCAGAGTGGGCAGAATGCTTCTTGGAACCTGAGATAGAAGGATCCTTCACCTGATTCATCTTGTTTTGCTCTTGTAAGTGAACCAGAGAATATTAACTCTTTAGGTTAGTCAGGAAAATATAGTGAGATTAGTAAAGTACTGTTTTTCGGTATCTGTGTGAATCTATTCATCTGTGTTATTTTAATATTTCCTGTGGTTGAAACTCTGATGTTTACTATAAATAGATATTTAGTATTTCCATGTTCTTTTATTATTTATTATTAAATATATTTAAACTTTTCATTGTGGCTGGTCCTTTTAGAAAATGTTTAAGCTTTGAGAGTATTTGCATATATTTATTTGGTGATAACTGTGGCCTCTCCTGAAAGCCTGGCTGTTTGATCAACATTACCATTTTGTATTAATATTAATTTCACTCAATATAATTGGATGCCCTGTTAAGAGCCTTATAATAATTGACTGATAGCAGTGAATCTACCTTATAGTCTGGACAAAGTTGATAGAGCTGGTAATCTCATCCAATATTGTCTCAGCAAATGTGATGTAAACCTCCCCCACCTCCTCTTCCAATATGGTCTCAGCAAAGGTGATTTTAAACCTGTGGTGCCATCTTGGATTCCCAAAGCACCTGCCTGTACCCTTCTGGCCTTCAGTATGCCTTGATGTAAGTGCTTAATCTTTCTGAAACAACAGTTGCAAAGTTATTATAATATATAAATTTCCTTAATGCCTTCTGCATAATAGAATAAGTATTACAGTTGAACTTAAGTGCTCAGGGTTTCTGTGGCACTGACAGTTCTCAGTAGGCCTCTCCCATCTACATTTTAAGCTGTAAGTTGAATCTGCTATTTTTAGATAATTCAGACAGATTATTTACTGTTTTCCCTCAAAAAAGGGGAACCTGATTGTTTGTGTAACCCCGTGATCTGGTCGGGGCCCGCTCCGTTTGCCTCGCTTAGCTCACCTCACTCCGCTCCCCTACCCTGCCCCCATTTCATACCCACACCCTCTATACCTACATTTATTCTAAGCCCTCATCACCTCACCATGGCACCTGACCTCCACCTGCACCAATCACTCAACATCAGCTTCAGTTAATACATCACTCCCACTTCCAAACAAAACATAGTTGATAGACATACCTCCACACTTCACCCATCCTCTTAGAGAACCACATAAACTCATTCACCTCAGTCACGTAGCTACCATCACCATAACATCTCTACCATACATTCATGCTAACAACACTATAATCCTTATTATTAGCACTCATATCACTAGCTTTTATCACATCCATACAAACAAACTTACCTCTACACAATAACACATATCATGTAACACACATTTCCACACTCTCACAAACTCAGGCAAACTTCTTCATCAGCCCTACAATTCTAAATCTTAATACTATACCTTACTCACACAACATTACAATACCAATATATAACTCTAGAAAAAACTCACATAGATCCAACTCACAAATAACAAACATTATAAAGCACATACTATCATCCATAAAGGAAATACTAACCTCTGGTGATATGCACCCTAATCCAGGCCCTCTCAAAACCAAACAGATATCTGACCTGCTGATTCTTAATGTCAACATAAGAAGTATCACCAACAAGATATCTGAACTGCATGCATTTATAGCCCACTACACTCCTGACATGCTAACAATCACAGAAACATGGCTAAACCTTAGCATCCAAAATGAATACTTCCTAACCCCTGGTTATAATACCTTAAGACTGGATAGAGTAGGCAGGAAAGGAGGTGGGATAGCCATACTCTTTCAGAACACACTGAACCTCCAACTCCTCCAGACCACACCACCCAAATTTCTAAATGGTGAAACCCTGTTTATTGTCCTTTCCAGAAATAAAACTAAAAAAAATCAATATTCTTTGCTGCTATATACCCCCAGGAAACAACTCTCTCATTATAGAAGAAATCCTACACTGGACAAAAGATAACCTACCACAAGAAACTATCCTATTAGGTGACCTAAATACTGACTGGACAGATTGTGATTCCAACAACCCCACTAACCATATTAATCTATATTGGTTCTCTCAACTGATTGAAGAGCCCACTAGAATAGATAAAAAAATTAAAAAAAAAAAAATCTATTCTTGATTGGACTCTGATCAACTATCCCCAAATAAAACTACCAGGTAGGTTGGCTTCCAGATGGTCTCAGTGACCCACCTCCCCATGTTCTTACTATGCAAACACTCCAACCTACCCAAACCCATTTTTTACAAACTAATATGGGATGACCGCAACTTTACCTCACATTATCTCAATACTGTTGTCAGCCACTTTAACTAGGAACCACTACAAACCTTTGGATTAGACCAGACAGTTGACTACTTTAATACTACTTTTATTAACGTTCTTAACAAACTCACCCCCAGTAGGAAAATTAGAGTGAAAGCTAACTATGCACCTTGGCTATGTAGGGACACTAGAGCCCTACTAAAAGCCAGAGATAAAGCCTGGAAAATCTAGAAAAGAGAAAATGCCACCAGTTCCAAGCAAAACTATCAACAGCTTAGAAATCAGGCCAAGGCTCAAACTAAACAAAATAAACAAAACTACTTCCTCAGTGCCCAAAACAAATACTCAAAAAGTCCAGAAAAATTCTGACATTCTATTAACTCCTTACTAAAACCAGGCAAAACCACTACTCCAACTCCAAACTCTACAGATAGTAATTTAGACATAGCCACCCAATTTAACCACCACTTCACAAAATCCATCCTGGCTCTAGCCAGCCAGCTAACCAATCGTAGTCCATCACATACCCAAACCAATCAACCAGAAAAGATTCCCTCCTTTACTCTATCATGTCCCCACCTCTACAATTAAGAAACCCCTTCTAAAATGTAAATCCACCACACTTGCAGCCGATAACTTACCTGCTACATTCATAAAAATGGCCTCTGACTCTCTGCCTTACCCCATCTCTATTCTAATCAACCACTCCATACAGGAATCCTATATTCCCAAACTCTGGAAAGTATCTTGTATTATTCCTCTTCATAAAGGGTAACTCCTATGACTTCTCAAACTACCGACCCATTGCCATCTTATGCCCCCTATCTAAAATTCTAGAAAAATCATCCATTTGCAAGTCATGAAATTCCTGAACACACATCATCTCTTCTCTGCCACACAACATGGCTTCTGCCCTCATCACAGCATAGCCACTGCTCTTCTTTCATTCTCTAATCTAGTTAACCTTCACAGGAATGACAACAAATATACATCAGCTATTTTCTTGGACCTCTCAAAGGCATTTGACATGGTCTCTCACTCCATTCTGCTAGATTCTTTAACCTCACTATCTTTCACCCCATCTACCATAGCCTGGTTCATAAGCTACCTAGCTGGTAGGCAACAATCTGTGCAATGGCAAGAAGCACTATCCCCCCAACTTCCAACTACCATAGGAGTCCCACAAGGCTCTATACTGGTCCCACTTTTCTTTTCTATTTTCACAAACAACCTGAATAGCTCTACCCAGCATGGCACACTTATTCAATACGCAGATGATTCAACCTATTGATCTTCACTGCCTCATCTCCCACCATTCTACAGCAACCTAGCCAGGAAACCTTTAACTCTGTAGAAAAATGGATCTCAGGTATCCAACTAATCCTAAACTCCAATAAGACAAAACTACTACTTTTTCCCCCTAACAAATCAAAAACTCTCCTCTCCTTTTCCATCACCTCTAAAAATGGCACTACCATCTCCCATTCTGACCACACCAAACTTCTTGGTATTGAAATTGACAGCAATCTTCACTTTGATATCCACATCTCACAAACCATCAAATTGGTTCACAAAACAATGGGTGTACTATATAGGCACAAAAACTTTCTCTCACACCAAACAACAGTCACCCTTGCCCAGAGTCACCTTCTGTCCACACTACTGTATGCAGCACCTATTTTCTCCCATATTAGAAAAACTGACCTAAACAAGCTAGAATCCTGTTACAATAAGATAGCCAAGTTTGCTACAGACTCCAGTTACAGAACACATCACTGTGTTGCACTAAAAGAACTAAAATGGCTAGAGTTACCACAGCTACTTAACTACCATCACCTAGTTACTGCATAAAACATCCTTAAGTACTCTGAAAAAAAAAACGTCTATATCCAATCTTCTTACCCATTACACTGCAAATCAGCATTTCTGATCTAGTGACAAATCTGTCCTCTGCATCTCCAGGGCAAACAATACTGCAGGCAAAGCGCTCTTTTCCCACACTGTTGCTAAAAACTGGAATCCCTCCCCCCCATTCTCTGACCACTGCATCTACCACCCCACAATTCAAAAACTCCCTCAAATCACATCTACTAAACACCTGGCTATGTCCTTGTATCATGTAACCTTTACTGTCTCATCTCCCCCCCCCCATTCTTTTTCCAACTTCCAAGCAACTCACTTTAACCCTCTACAATATTAAACCCAGCCAATAATTCTTGCTATTAGTTGCTACTTCTCATAGCGAGCGATTGCTCCTCTTTTTGCCATAATCATTATACATCTGCATATTAAATGGAATTCCTGACTATTTCTCCTGGAAAATGTCTTTTTCCAATTTATTTTATATATTTTCAGTGTTTGGCTGGCAAAATGTCTAACTCCATGTTGTATTATTTAAATGACCTTTGTATAACACTGTATAAATTTGCTTCTCTTTTTTTTTTTTTTTGTAACAATGTTTCAGAGCTTTTCTCCGCAGGTCTCCACTGTAAATGGACCTGGTCCAGTTGGAATTTCTCAGTTAACAAATGTAAAATAAAATAAATAAATAAATAAAATAAAATCTGTGCCAACCTTTCCCAGGTGTGTGTGTTTGTGTGTGTGTATGTGTGTGTGTGTGTGTGTGTGTGTGTGTGTGTGTGTGTGTGTGTGTGTGTGTGTGTGTGTGCATGCGTGCGCGTTTGTGTGTGTGTGTATATGTGTGCGTGTATGTGTGTGTGTGTGTGTGTGTGTGTGTGTGTGTGTGTGTGTGTGCGCGCGCACACTCATGCATATGTGTGTGTGTGTGTGTGTGTGTGTGTGTGTGTGTGTGTGTGTGTGTGTGTGTGTGTGTGTGTGTGTGCGCACGTGCTCGTGTGTGTGGGCGTGCACGCGCGCGCGCGTGTGTGTGTGTGTGTGTGTGTGTGTGTGTGTGTGTGTGTGTGTGTGAAAATTGAATCTCAAATTGTGTGTGTGTCCACTACTCCGAGCAGGGACATGAAGCACTGGTTTCACAGAGGGTGCTGGAGGACTTCACTTAGACACTCGGCTGAGGACCTAACACTATAGCTGTACCAGTGAGGAGCCTTATTGTGGATCTGGGGAGAGACAGAGAGAGAAACCGAGATCCCGGGCTGTGTGTCTTCCCTCTGTGCTCTTAAGGGAAATTATGCTTGATGCAGAGATGTCTGCATCTGAAAATACTGAGTGTATCCATTTGTATTCCAATTGAATGTCCCTCTCCAGCATCAGTGGTGAGGATTCAGGCTCCTTTATTACTGGTGTAGAGTGGGGATGCCACATTGGTGAGCAGTGGTGTGGATATTAATTGAACCTTTGTAGCCTGTAAGCAGTTGTCACTAAAGGTAAACTCTCAAGCAGCCTTAAGATAAACATACAGAGTTTAATTTCCTAATAATTCTATTTCACTGTTTTTGTCAGTTTAGTTTAGTCAGGGAAAGCAGGCAAAGATGTCAGCAGAGGATTATGGCAAGCTGACAAAGAACTAGTTGCCCAAAGTGTGTGAAGCCGAATGACTGGTTCATGCCAACCTGACTAAAGAGAAATTATTTCAGCCTTAGTCACAGCTCAAACCATCAACCAGGAGGATAACCAGACTGGTGATGGGAATTTGCAGCTCTCAGAAACAGGACAGTTCACCTTTTCCTCTGAGGACTTAAAAACCCATCTGGAGTTAGAGACTTGAACTGGGGGCCACACATTTGGAATTAGAATCAGCAGTGAAACTGTGGCATTTGGAGGCTGAAGAAAATGAGAAGCAGCATCAACATGAGCGGGAGATGCTGACTCTTCACCAGGGTCATGGAGGTAATGGGGAAGGGAATAACTGAACCCCGGAAACAATAAAGGTAAGTTAATTTCTTTCCCAATTTAGACAGGGTGATCATTTTGATAGTTTATTCATATATTTGAAAGAGTATGTAAACAGTATAATGTTGACCATGGGCTCTGTGTACAGTTCCTGACCTCCATACCCCTCCATGGTAAAGCTGTAACTGCTGTTTCTAAACTATATGATATTGATTGTTTAAACTATGATAAAGTCAAGTGTTGTTTAACACCTGAAGATTACAGAAATTTCTTGAGCATAAACACAAGGCAAATGAAAGTGTGTATGATTATATTACTGAGTTAAGCAATTATTTTCATAGGTGGGTGAGTGGGTGTTAGGTCACCACTTTTGAAATGCTGGCAGACCTTTTGGTGAGGACACAAGCCCTTAGTCTTTGCCTGAGGACATGAGAATCTGGTTGGCAGACCAAGAGTGTAACTCTGAAGATGAGCTGGGGAAAAAGGATTTCTAGCAGGGAATCATTGCACAGGAAGGGGATACCCAGTGCTGCACATGGATATAAGGGAACCCATGGCAGTAAGCCTAAACCACCCCAGCAGAGTCCACCAGTAACAGGGGAAGCCATTAGTTCAGGTACACAGCCAGGATCAAGGGTTAAATGCTTTATATGCAACCAGTGGGGCCATGCATCATATAGATGTTCATGGATCCGAGGTGGGGAACAAAAGGTGGGAGAACCAGCAAGTTGGAATAACAGTATACCAATGGTATGTTTTCTGGAGAAAACAGGGGTATCAAACGATCAGAAGAGGTTATATTCTGTCTTAGTGGATGGAAAACAGGCCGCCGCTGTGACAGACACTGCCTCTGATATACCCATTGTGAAGCCTGCAGTGGTTAAAGAGGAGCAGTACTTGTCTGGATAGTCCACTCCAGTCAGAGCTTTAGGAAGGACCCCATTCCAAATGCCTTTGGCCAAGTTTCACCATGACTGGGAGGGTGGAAAAGGAAGCAAGCAAGTCGGTATGTTTGAGGATATCCCTACAGCTGTCCTGATAAGGAATTATTTTGATAATGCAGAACCTTGTGTGCATGTCAGACTTGAAGACAGGCATATGGGTCTGGTAGCCTGGGGAAGAGCCAGACACCACACTTGAAGCCAGGGCTGGTGAGGTGGCTATTTCAGGGAGGGAGCTACTCTGTTGGAGTGAGCCTGAAAGTAAGCCACATCTGCTGGTAGATACTGATGTTCCTTTAGACAGAGTGCAAAGGCAGAGATGAGTGGTAGTACTCAAGCTGACAATGAGGCACAACTGTCAGAGGATACCAGACTTCCTGTGGAAGGGAAGCTGGGAAGATTCAGAAAATTAGAGCTGAGACAGGCTCAGCTCTCAGACCAAACATTACAAGGCCTGAGGGAGGGAGCTAAGGAGGTCCCTGATTCTCAAAGAAAGGGGGAAATCTGTATACTGGAACAAAGGCTTACTGTATAGAGAGTGTACCCCTATGTGAGGGCTAGAGGATGAAATAATACAGCAGTCTGTAGTGCCTAGAGCCTACCATCTCATACTTCAATATTCCTTTTGCAGATCATATGGGCATAAAGCATATCAAGAGACATATTATGCAGAATTTTTATTGGCCTGGGATTGCAAAGGATGAAACAGGATACTGCAGGACTTGCAAGCAGTGCCAAAATGTAGGTAAGGCAGGAGACAAGGTCAAAGCTCCTTTGATGCCTTTGCCTGTGATTGAGCACCCATTTCAGAGGGTAGCTATGTATATTTTGGGGCCTCTGAGTACCACAAGTTCCATAGGGAAGAAATATATCCTAGTGGTAGTAGATTATGCTATCAGATACCCTGAGGCAGGAGCTCTGTCCTCCATCAAAGCAGAGAAAGTGGAAAATGCTTTGTTACAGATTTTTAGCAGGGTAGGTTTCCCATGAGAAATACTGACTGCCAGTGGTACCAATTTCATGTCAGACCTGCTGGCTTCTCTGTGGTAGCACTGTGGGGGTGAAGCACCTAAAGACCACTCCTACCACCCCCAGACTAATGGTCTTGTGGAGAGGTTAAACTCTACACTTAATACCATTCTGCGGGCATTTGCAGACCAGTTTAAAAGAGAGTGGGACAAGTATTTGCCTCATCTGCTGTTTACATACAGAGAAGTACCTCATGAATCAACAGGTTTTTCACACTTTGAGTTGCTGAACAGGCATAAGGTGAGGGAGCCTCTAGATTTCATTCATGATGAGTGGGAGGGTGAGTGTGGCATATGTCTTAAACCTCAGGACAAGGCTCAGGGAACTTAGGGTCTTGGCCCAGGAGAACCTGGCAGAAGCTCTACAGCAGAAAAAAGGTCTGGTATGACAGGAATGCTCGAGCTAGAGAGTATGCTGTAGGGCAGCAGGTAGTGGTTCTCATTCCTGTCAGACACAACAAGCTGCAAGCAGCCTGGGAGGGACCCTACAAGGTGGTAAGGAATGTCAGTGATGTTAACTACTGGTAGAACTGCTAGGCAGGAGGCAGGGGCAAAAATTGTACCATGTTAACATGATGGAACCTTATCACGACAGGGAGACCATGGTGCTGAGTATTTGCAGTGGATGGCAGAACGAGTCTGAGTGGGATCTGTTGACTCTCCTGAACTCCTCAGTGAGGCTCAGACTGACATCTAAGTGGAAGGGGTAGCAATGTACCAGCAGCTATCCCCTACCCAGGTTCAAGAAATCTGAGCAGTGTTACAGGAGTTTGGAGAATGTTCTCTGGAAAATCTGGGTCCAGCCACCTGGTGCAGCGCTATGTGGATACAGGACCCCGAGGACCTATTAAGCAAGCCCCTTACAGGATGCTTGAGTGAGTCATACAGACCCTGAGGGAGGAGATACAGGAAATGTTTGAACTGGGGGTAATCTAGGAGTCCAGCAGTCCCTGGGCCTCCCCAGTGGTGCTGGTACCAAAGAAAGATGACAGCACCAGGTTCTGTTTGGACTACAGGAAACTAAATAGTCACACAGAGTCAGATGCTTACCCCATGCCTAGGACAGATGAAGCTTTAGAGTATCTGGATTGGGTTAAGTATCTGACTACTACTGATCTGACTAAGGGCTACTGCCAGGTTCCCTTTACTCCCAAGCCTAGAGAGATGTTAGTCTTTCTGACTCCTTTCAGATTACACAAGTTCACAAACATCCTCTTTGGGATGAAAAATGACCCAGCAACATTCCAGAGGCTGGCAAATCATATCCCAGCAGGAGCAGGAGATTATGCCCTTGCTTACCTGGATGATATTGCTATCTACAGCCATTCCTGGTAAGAGCACCTTCATGATGTCAGGGAAGTGCTGGGCAGACTGCAAAAAGCAGGGTTCACCATTAAGCCCAGTTAAGTGTCAGGTGGGGATGGCAGAGGTCTACTACCTGGGACATAAGATCAGGCCAGAACCTGCAAAAGTGAAAGCCATTCAGATGTGGCCTGCCCCTGTTACTAAAAAGCAGGTGGTGACATTTTTGGGGAGAGCAGGGTACTATAGAAAGTTAATTTCCAATTATAGCTGCTCCCCTTACATACCTGATGTGGAAAAACAAGCCAGACAAGATATTGTGGACCTTAACCTGTGAGCAGGCATTCCAAAAGTTTAAACAGACTTTGGGAGGACCCCCTGTGTTAGCCAGTCTAGATTACAGCAATGATTTTATTGTGCAGGTGGATGATATGGGCCTATGGACCATGGGTGGGGGCTGTATTTGGCCAGGTTTACTCAGAGGGAAAAGAGCACCCACTGGTATAGCTTAGCCATAAACTCCAACCTAAGGAGGAATGTTATGCAGCAGTAGAAAAAGAATGTCTAGCCATAGTATGTGCACTGCAGAAACTTCAACCCTATCTGTGTGGAAGGAAATTCACTGTAGTTACAGACCACAATACCTTAACATGGCTATATCGAGCCAGCCAACAAAATGCCACATTACTAAGGTGGAGCCTAGTGTTGCAGGAATATTTTATGACAGTGCATTACTGTAGTGGGGTTAGCAATGCCAATGTAGATGGGCTCTCAAGACAGGGTATGGGGTAAGGTATTCCCAGAGAGGCTCCTTCCTCTCAAGCAACGTTTTTCAAGGGGTACATGAAAAATTAGCTTGAGTCTTCAAAGGGGGGAGATATGTGAAGATAGGAGATACTGCCATCTATGCCAGGAGAAGTATGGCAGTAGATGTGTAACATATGCCACCACAGCTAGCTGGAACTTTGTAAAGAATAATATGTTATTTGAATATCAAACTGATTTGTACATATGCTTGTGTTGATAATGTATTTGTAATGTTGCTTGTGTTAAAAATGTATCAACACACAGTATGCCCTGCTGTAAAGAAAAGAAGTGTACATGCATTATTGAAATGCTCTAAATGTATATATTGTAACAGAAGGTATAGGAAGAGAAGAGGTTAATCTCAATCCATCTGACTTTGAGAATAGTTGAAATTAAATTAGGCCATAAAGATTGTATCTTACAGTTCTGGTTGCAGCCAGAGGCAAAATGTCTGGGAAGCCAAGTATTAGGAAGCCTTCTTTATTGTCTCTACCAGGGAGCTAATTACTATTCTGGAAGGGTAGAGTATTGAAATAGTTTTATGACTTCCAGGAGCTGCAGCAGATCTGAGCAAAGCTCTATCTGTGTGCATGGTAACACATAGGTGCTAAAATCCCTGCATATTTAAGTGTTGGTGATAGTGTGAGCAACAGAGTCAGATAACCAGATGTGATGTCATTTTGTAAGCTATCCCAGAAATAATATTTAGATATTATATTGAGAAGTCTGTCAGTCATACTGGGCAGTCTGTTTCCTGGAACCTGATATAGAAGGATCTTTCACCTATTTCATCTTGCCTTGCTCTAGTTAGTAAACTAGGGAATAGTAACTTAGATTAGTCAAGAAAATATAGTGAGATTAGTTAAGTACTGTTTTTCTGTATTTGTGTGAATCTATTCACCTGTGTTATTTTAATATTTCCTGTGGTTGAAAGTCTGGTGTTTACTGTAAATAGGTATTTAGTATTTGCATGTTCTTTTATTATTTATTATTAAATATATTTAAACTTTTCATTGTAGCTGGTCCTTTTAGAAAATATTTAAGCTTTGAGAGTACTTGCATATATTTATTTGGTGATAACTGTGGCCTAGCTGTTTGGTCAACATTACAATTTTTAATAATATTAATATCACTCAGTAAAATCTGATACCCTTTTAAGACCTTATAGTAACTGACTAGTGTCATTGAATCTACCTTATAGTCTGGGCAAAGTTGGTAGAGCTGGTAATCTGTGACAGCCATTCCCAGGTGTGTGTGTGTGTGTGTGTGTGTGTGTGTGTGTGTGTGTGTGTGTGTGTGTGTGTGTGTGTGTGTGTGTGTGTGTGTGTGAAAATTAAATCTCAAAGAGTGTGTGTGTCAGCTGTTTGGATCAGGAACACAAAGCATTAGTTTTACAGACATGGTGCTGTAGGACTTGGCTTGGACACTCAGCTAAGGCTCTAACCCTACAGCTGTGCCAGTGGGGACCTTTATTGGGAACCTGGGGAGAAATGGAGAGAGAAACCCAAACCCGGATTGAGTGTGTTTCCTGTATGCTGCTAAGGGAAATTGTGCTAGATGGAGAGACGTCTGCATCTGGAAATACTGAATGCATCCATTTGTATTCCAAGTGAACATCCCTTTCCAGTGTCAGTGGTGAGGATTCAGGCTCTTGATGTCTGGCCCAGAGTGGGGACATCACAACACATATCACAGTAAAGTGGCAATTCAATAATATGAGCAAGCTATGTGTACTGCACACTCTAATGCAGTGTAGGATGACCTTCTTGACTTCTCAGACCACAGTCTGCCCATCCCTGACCATGTACAGACACATATTGCCCTGGATGCTCCACACACGAGATGGATGGGGTGAAAACACCATGCTGACATTGTAATGTTCGAGCACTGGACCAGCAATCATGGAGCCTCAATCCTCATCACTATTACCAGTGAGGGGCATGCGCATTGGGGGATAAGAAGTACACACACAGTAAAGTACAATTTCCCTTAAGAGCACACAGAGATCACTGTCAGTCTGGAGCTGGTTTCTCCCTTTGTCTCCAGATCCCCAATAAGACTCCCCACTGGCACAGCTGTAGGGTCCAGATCTCAGCTGAGTAGTCAAGCCAAAACCTCCAGTACCCTTTCTGTCCAACCAGTGCTTCGTGTCCCTGTCCAAGTAGCTGACAGACACACACACACACACACACACACACACACACACACACACACACACACACACACACACACACACACACACAGACACACACACACACACACACTTTGAGATTTGGTTTACATACAAACACACAGAAACTCCTGTGGAAAGCTGGCATAGGTTCTCCATATATGCCCCCTCCTGCCAGGCTATAAGGTAGTAATCACTGCCACCAACTACTCTTATCTGCTACTAATAAGGCCCTCCCCAAAGGGTGACCAGTTTCACTGTGTAATATTACTGTTATCCAAATAGTAAGTGTGACTGAGGAGCAAGAATTTTGGAGTGGCTTAGACAGTATCACCAAATACATGCAATGTATTCTAAGAGCTTAAATTATCTCTCACAAAACAGCCACAGTTAAATGGTTTCAAATATTTAATAAAAAATAATAAAAACACAAGACAGATCTCATCAATTGAACACAGTGCTAATAAAGAGTTCAGAGATCACAGGAAACTTTTAAAACAATATTGTAGTTTAGTCTGACATAAATATAGAAAAAAAGCTAGGCTAATCTGGCTATATTTCTATTTAACTCTAAGAGAAATACTAAGTTCTAGATAATTACTTACATGCAGAGCAAAGCAAGTGCCTGGTGAGAGTTGTTGTCAGCTTTAGACAAAATCCAAAATGCTCTCCCTTCTTTCTGTCCTTAAATTGATAACACAGTACTGCTGAGTCATTTCAGATTACATCATTCTTAACAGTTCTGATTTCGTTTCCCAGGCTCGCAGAACTTAAAATTTACATTTTTTTTGTAAACTGCACCTGCAGGAAGCCACAGCAATAAAAGACATTTTACATGTAAAATCTAGTAATTAACTCTTGCCCTAAGACAATAGAAAGAATTCCTTAGTCCAGATGTCCTGTCTCTGAGCTTGAGATCAAACAGTCCTAAGATGCTTGACTTATCAGCTTTCTTCCAGCACGGTGGACTGTGGTTAAATTTTTGAAGCTCAGAACATAATGCAATTTTCTTACATTTGTTACACAAACCTGTGGATCCTATTAATATTTACAATGACATAGAATTATTTACAAAATCCTATGTAGCTAGGCTGGCAGCCTTCACAGAGATAAACGCACATGACTGCGAGTTGAAGACCATGTGACTGCTGGGACTACAGCAGATGAGCCAGCAGTTGAACTCTGTGTAGGTTGGACCATAGACACCGATGGCCAATGGTCAACATTGGGTCTGCAGACAGTTGGCCTACCTCTCCCAGGTTGCGATCTGCTGAGCACAGTCAGGGAATTCAGAACCCTGTTGATACTATGACAATGCTGTAGTACTCTAGAGGCCAGGGTTTCTACCGACCAAGCCACTGCTAGCAGACTTTCATTCTGAGCAGACAATGCAGTCATAATTTCACTGTGTCTGCACTCTTATCCTTCATGCATAACACGTAGTTGGTATGCTACATGATCTGTGGCATGGGCAAGTGCACGGACATCTGAGTGATGCTGCTGCTGTGACTGTTCATTTGCTTGCAGCAGGAGATGGATACTCTCTAACACCTGGCCATGCACAACATCTGATTGCCTACATCTATTGCAACACCCTGTTTCTGGCTGTGTGGAGCTGCCATCAGCAGTTGACTCAACTGGGGTCTGTTGGTCAATGACCTCACCTTGTTCAACATCTACTGTGCCAGCATCCTCAGAATGGCTAGACAAGTTGACCTTCACATCTGAGGCTACAGCTGCAGCAACATCACTGTCAACCTCATGACTGGACTATCCAAACATGTCAAGGTCATATGTGCCAGGGCCACACTACCATGCTGCGACACATCTTGATCCACATCATGATTGCTTAATGGTCTGCTGAACTATACAGACAGTTGATGTATTACAAGACACAAAAACACAGATCAGGACAATGTGCCTACAGAACGTGATGGATATCATCAAAGGCATATGACGTATATATATATATATATATATATATATATATATATATATATATATATATCTCACTTCAGTGTTACAAATAATAATGACTTATCATGAGGTCTACGGTATGCATGTTTCATTTAATCTACATACATAAAGTATTTCATCTGGTACAAGGCCAAGGAATACACAAAAACACAAACCTGACAACACCTCATGGGAAGATGGTGCTGTTGAAGAGGGTTTACTGGTTGGTTACAAATTATGAAACATAGTTAATTGCTGTGGAGAGGTACTGACAGCATCACATATGCAACTTAGTAATGTGGGCTGCAAATTGTGATGGATATTGCAACAGTACAGCAGAGGGGTCTGTGTAAACAAATATTGACATAAATGTTATGTATCATATGTGTGCTACACACTGATGCAGGCTATGACAATTTTGCTGTCACATACCTGGTTTATCTGCACTTGAACCTGCATGGCTTGGGCTTCCACTGGGTGTACCTTTAGTGCACAATCTTAGGTAAATAACACTATGACAGTAAACAGCAGTGCCATGAAATGAGGCTGAGGCAATAAAAAGGTAGTGGTAACAGTGTCAATATGGACACACTCATCAGTTGATCCCTGGCTTAGTCCTGAAGTAGCTGGACCTGTGAATATTAATGCAAACAGCATTACAAATGCTGTTGGACTGCTCTGTCTGTACTTCAGTTGTAGGTTTACTATTGAATGTGCGAATGCACTTCGTTCGAATGGCGACCTCATTGACGTGTTTGCGCGAACCGAATATGCGAAAACTGTTCGCTAGCGAACCGAAACCGCGAAAACTTCGATGAACGACATTACCGGCCATGCAACACCTCCACACCCATGCTACCATGGGTCAGATAGGGGCGAGGTTTTGCCGTTCGCACATCTGGGAGTCAGTGTAGTGGCGATCGCAGTTCCGCGTTCGTGCAAGACGAGTCGCACATGTCGGGATCAACATTTCAATAGTAAACCTCAGTTGTATCAATACATGCAATTAGACTTACATTCATCATCCTCACCCTGTGTTTATGTATGTGCATGGCTCAACTCTGCTGATATAAATCAGAAAAAAACAATACATGAAAATGCATGCTACAGCAATATGCAGTGATTGTCTCAATACACAGCCATGTAATGAAAAAAAGTCATCTACATTAGGCCTAACTCCAGCTTCAATCCCACCACCAGGGATGCGTTGCTTCCCTCCTGCTGTATGCATTGAGGCCAGAAATATTGTGATGTCATCAGGGGAGGTCAATGGTGGTCCACCACCAGTGGCATCCTTGATCTCTTATAACATCTCACTCTGTTGGCTGCATGAAGGATCATTTCCAAGCAACATCTTCTACAGGCATCACAGGATCAGTTGTGACCTCCAACTGCATTGATCATGTTGATGAGGTTGGTCCAGATTTCATGTCTCCAAACCATATTGCCTGAAAGGCCAAGGAGTCACTGCCTATGTTGCCAGAAAGTATAAGTTATGATGTCATTTTCCTGGGTGGAGAAGTTGTCACTCCTAGGAAATTTGGACATCTGAAAGACAGTGATATGCACATGACAGTATTCCTGTGTGAGCTGATTTATGCAGTTGATTCTCTGAAAAGCATATGTCAGCATAAACAGTAGGTATTCCTGTGCAATTCATTGGTCTATATAACACTTTCTGTGATAATACTAATGTGACATATAAGAAGCAAGAAGAATTGCTTCATACATAACATTTGTAAAATTAATAACAATTTGTAATATCTTTACAGTTCATGAGTGGGACTGGAACTCCTCATACCACATATATGTTGAATAGCCATCCAAAGACAACAACATCATGCTACATGAATCTGCCTATTGTTCCTATCAAAATACTACAGCAAGTAACAATTGAACAACTTACAATAAGTATAGGAAAACCTCGGGATCCATAGGCAGGCCACAAACAGTACAAATCTTTAGTATATTGAGCCAGTAGTGATAACACCTTTGTTAAGAAGCATCATTGAAGAAATATCCATAATGGATCCATCCATAAACATCCATTGATGGGAGATCGTAAGTTTACCCCGGGAATCATCTCTGTGTCACTGCTGGACAGAGGCACAACAAACAAATGGGCACAGTATTTTTTCATATAAGGGGTGGCGTAAGCCACAAAACTTTGGGCTAGGCTTATAAATGCCTTAGGGCAGATAGCCTATTATAAACCTATGAACCTATGAACCTATAACAGCAACAGCACATTTTTAACAGTTTTGTTAGGAATCATGAATTAAGAAATATCCATAATATCAATATCGTATACTAGAAACTGTTATTTTTGGAATTTATAGGTTTCTGTAGTTACAACACAGACTGCAGACCATTACCAGTAAGAACTGCAGATGATCCATAAATCAGCCTTCACATACTGTTAACATTTGCAACATAAGTCTGTCTATACAATTGCATATGAGACTGAAATCACTTATTTCAAATAGCAACATCTGTATGCATAAAGTTCAAAACAACATCACTCCAGTAACTTATAACAATTTCTTTTAAAGATAACATTTGGTACCTTTGGAAATGACTGACTTGAGATTTGCTAATCACCAAAACAGAAATGTTACCAATTACCATTGTACCTCTCACTTTGAAACACAGAATCAAAGTGCACCAAATGTGCATCCACCTTTAAGTACCATTTGTGCCAAATGTAATTAATGAAGTTCATTATAATTGAAGTTTTTGGAATCCCATTAGTGCACCTCTGCATGAATTGGCTTCATGTGCCATAACACCAAGGCATAATGTGTAAATACCTAACAGATATTGAATGCTACCACTTGGGGCACATGCCCATTATCTTCCAATGATTTGATAACACAACATCAGCTCCACTTTCAAATATTGACTTTGTTGCATTTACTGATCAGACTTTGCTAACTGTGAATTGAGTAGTACCTCAGTGAACATTTCTCTGTGTTTGTATTTTGCAGACTTCTTCAACTTGAAGATTATGACAGCTACCTTGAGGAGGCTGAGACGTGTCCATGCACCCAACTAAACCAACAAGGAGGTGAACCAGATGTAGACTGTGTACGTCAATTTGGATCAGAAGATGACAGCTAGATGCAGGAGCTTCTCCTTGATAGACACTTGAGGGAGCACTGAAGGATAACAAGGATCTACTACACTGGTGTGCAGATTCACCACTGCTATGACAGCCTGCATCAGATTGAGGATCTAAAACGGAGGGGCATTGAGGTGTGAAGGCAGCCCATAGATCCCTACAGTTAGTGTCAACATTCTACATATACCTGAGTATTCCTGCAAATTTTATAGCTATTTCCCTGTCCCATATATATATATCAGATATATTTTTATAACCATTTATTAGCTGCTGTGTCATTTAGCTTATGAGGATAATTATGCGGACATGGTAAACACTGTCCTATTAACTGTGGGTTTTATTCCCATGTTGTTTATTTATTTAAAACATGTACACATGTTTTATAACATATTGCCATGCATCACAGGAGCCTATAGCACCCAGACCACTGATGACTTTGCACTTCATAGTTTTCTATTATAGTATCACAGTATTGCCTACTGTAACATTATACATTGGAATAAAAACACATGCATAACTTCTTTCATCCATTCATTCATCCTAAGAAAGTACACAGACACATTTAGTGAAGCTAAAAAAAATGTCTGTCTGACTGCTTACACATGCTTACAATTATGTGTTGATTTCTGTACAGTAAAATGACCAATACATTTTTTCAGTTTCTGTATTTACCTGTTCTCCACAGGACTTCTAATAAACACCTGCAGTACCTGTTTTTGAAAATTAAGCCCCCTGTTGACTGTTTGCTTGGTCTGGAAAGCAACTAGCCAGCATGTCTAATATTTGGCATGCTGTGGGTTTCAATCCACAAAGGGGAAACATGTATCTGTAAATGCTATTTTGGTTTAACTTACCCAAAGCATTTTTTTGTGGAAGCATATTCCAAAACTTAATATAAATATTTCTGTTCTGCATATTTACGAATGACTCAGATAGTTGTTGAAGTACTACAAATATGCCCATAATCCGTATACTCTGATAACATCAGCTTTTGTAGAGCAGTACCTGTTTGTTTGGGAAAAAGCATGTGCTGGTTATCAGCTCCACTTGTAAAGAAACATCTCAGCATGCCTACAATTTGGCATGCTGTGTGTTCAAATCAAGAGGGATACACATATCTGAAACTGTTATTTTTCTTTAATGTACCTATAACATTTATTTACAGAAGCATATTCCACTTACTGATATTAACATATACTTTTAGCATGGTTGTGAATAACTTGGTTATTTATCACAAAAAGCTTGCCCGACAACAACAGGACCCAGAAGAAACGCTTAAAGGATTTAAAAATGTAAACTTTTATTGAACAAACTATAGTACCTATAGTTTGTTCAATAAAAGTTTACATTTTTAAATCCTTTAAGAGTTTATTCTGGGTCCTGTTGTTGTCGGGCAAGCTTTTTGTGATTTTCTTGGATTATTCACTTTGGACTTTGTTGGTTATTTATCAGATTACTATGAAAATGAAAATATCCATAATTCATAATGTTCCATTAACATCAGATATTTAACACCAGGTTCAGTAAAGCTTCCTAGAGACTGTTATATGGCTGAGCAATTATTTTGTTAATATTGTATACTTTGTAAAAGTGCTATTAAGGTCTCTTTCATCTTTAAACATTACATTCAATTCATTAATAACATCATCCTCATCTTTTGAGGCAGTGGGATGGACAGACTAACAGTTGAAATGCAGAACAGGGAAGTTGTCTGCGTTTTCCTAGTGTTCTGCACTTTTGCAAGGAATGCCATGGTCCTCACACATACATTACTGTGTTCCTTATGTACAGCAACTTGTATGGTTCTGTTCACAGAAACTCTGTTCTACATGACACTGTCCAACAGTCAGAGGAATGGATGGTCTCCATTAATGTTAATGTTTCTTAACACAGTGCTGACATGAATGAAATTTTCAGACTGTTTAGCTACATGATCAGCACATGTTCATACTTTGAAATCCTAAGGTAAGATTCTTATTAGTAGACCATCGCCCATAACAATTATGTCATAAAAAAGTCTTTTCACTGCATTCAAAACAAACTGTTTCAGTTAAGATATGTTAGCTAAGCAGGTAGCTCTGAAAGGTTGAGTTTGGATGTTGATTGTGGTTTTAGGTTTGAATCTCATGTTCTCCAATCTCTGTTCAAAGATATTAACACCTTCCTATAACACTGTTAAATGTGTAATAGGATTATCCACCATTCTTCAGAAATAAATGTCTAGACACTATTATTTGATGAATACATCACTGACACATTCTCTTTTCTGTTTTTCAGGAGAGGAGGATCACAGCAGGAACCGAGCCATGTGCATCAAGCAGATACACAGGCTTGAGGAGCAGCAGAGAGAGAGGAATGTGTATTATTTTTTTCCTGTTCTATGAAATGAAATGCATCTTTCCCATTTACAGGCTTGTATTTTTTACAATAACATGCATATTGAGTAGAATTCAGGAATACCCATTATGCATCAGTAAGTTAAGTGAAATCATCACACGATACTTGTGATTGAAACTGAAACTGCTGAACTTTCAGGTAGCAGTCAACCATTGTTTCATAGGGTTACCACCTGTCCCACTTTGCGAGGGAAAGCCCCTCTTTGGGCAGTTATGTCCTGACAAAAAATTAAAAAAATGGCAAATGTCCTGAGATTTTAGGACAAAATTATTTCCTATATTTTATGTAATAGTTGCATAAAACAGTTATTCTGTATCTAAAATACCTAAATGTTATAAGAAACAGAATAAGCAACTAAAATGCTTAAAGAATAAGCTTTTATTTAGGCAAAAAGGTTAAGTTCTATCCTTTGTACTGACCATGGGTATGTGTCGGCCTGTAAAATCTGATGTTTGTGCCAAAAATATCCCACTTTGGCCATTTGAAAAGGTGGCAACCCTATTGTTTCAGCACAAGGTTTTTGAATTGCTCACCAGAACCTAATTAACAGTTGGGTTAGTATATCTGCTATAGTATGTTAAGTTAGATGTTTTGCATATAAATCTAAATTATTTGGCTCTTGTGTTTGATGTATGTTTTGAGATGCTTGTTTGGATAGTTGTTTTTCTAGTAATTGATCTGTTTTGTGTTATTTGCCTACTCACAGAATGAATGGGGAGTGAATGGATATGTGCTGTGTTAGTATTTGCAGACTACATAGCATGCCCTTCAGTTCAACATTGTTATTGCATCTGTTTCTAATACCTTGACTGTTTT
This sequence comes from Protopterus annectens, assembly GCF_019279795.1. Lineage (NCBI taxonomy): Eukaryota > Metazoa > Chordata > Ceratodontiformes > Protopteridae > Protopterus > Protopterus annectens. Next base: position 843,740,159 of record NC_056733.1, on the reverse strand, counting down.
TGTAAAAACACACTTCTAGCCTAGGTTTACAGATGAACATTGGAGTGCAGCAATTCACAATCAACGCACCCTGCAGGCCAGCATTGGTAGTGCAGCTGGCTCCGATCATACCTCTCAACCTTACTGAATTCCTCAGTAAATACCAGTTTTGAGGGCAAAATATTGGGGTGCCACAATTTCCTGAGTGGCCCCTTTAGTTTCTGAATTTCCTGTTGTTTATTTATTTTTTTTTTTTTTGGCTGAATGTTCCTGGCATGATGGTGGTGGGGAGGCAGGCGGCACTTTGGACTGTTTAGGACCAGTCGTTTTCTGCTTAACACACAGCATTTCTTGCTGTATTAAAGTGTGTGTGATTTATGTACAACTAGCAGGGCTTCAAAGTACTTATTTATCCCACTAAGCCTTCATGTTGCTTTAAAGAATGTACGTAAGCACTCATTTTCTAAGACTAAGACTAATACATATTTTTAACTTTTGTATATGTTGGGGGGATAATTATAAAGTGGGAATGCGCACATTGTTAGTGACGAAGAATGAATGAACCCAATTAGCTTTAAATAAGTCATTTGTTAAGAAGCACTAACATTTAAAAATCAACAGACATTATTTGCAGAAGCAGAGATATTGTGAAACTCGTTCAGTAACAACACGCGACACTGTTTATCCTAACTGCTTTTCTGCAAAACTTGTACTTCCTTACTGTGCTTCTGTTCTACCTGCTGAGGAATCCGGATGTGATGCAAACCCCCAATTATCACAATTTATATTGACCTCATCCATCCAATTTGCCAATGAGATATGCTCATTTCACCACCTGCTAGGAAGAGAATTCCTTGCATTCTTCCCAGCTGGTGAAAGCAAGCACGATAGACAACTTTTTTTTTTCATGATGGTGTGTAATCTTGGTGAACCTTGACTCTGTCTCTTATCTGTTTTTGACAGTATTTGGAAGTAAAGTGTGGACCTAAGTGTGTGCCATTTTGTCCAGTACATGATTCTACGGCAAACCTGACATTTGTAAAGAATTGATCACTGTGAATTTTGCAAACTGGTAATTTAGTATTTACAAGCAGGAAGCCCGGTAGCTGGTGAACAGTGAACAAAGTGCTTTGCAATCAAGCAAGGTTTTTTCACATGGGGGAGGAGTGGCATGTATTTCCATTGCACACATCAGTAACTATTGCTGAATGTATTATTATTATTGCTACTACAACTACACACACACACACACACACACACACACACACACACACACACACACACACACACATATATATATATATTTATTTATACTGGGAGGAGGATCCTGGGTATGCAACTCTATGGTTGTTATTAAATACGCTACTGTCAGAACCAAGGTGAATTTAGCATGAAACAATTAAAAGTGGTCAGCTTATTGCTGCTTTATCCACTTCAAGGGCATAGCCAAGAATACTCTTTGTAGTCTGCAGAGTGCATTTTTTTCTGAACATCAATTAGAAAATTGTAGTTTTCAGGGTATGATGTGTTTGTGACTTTCTAAATGAATGCCTTGTTTAAAGAGAGGATTGTTAATCCAAAAGTAATGTATTTTGTAGGTGTAGAGGCATCAGATAAAAATAATGCATGCATTTTTAAAGTGCTTGGTAATAACATTTTGTGAGCTGTGCACACTTTTAATGCCAGGTTGGATGGAGAGCAGAAACATACCTTTCAGCTGTTCAGATTTTTGCAGAATGTCCAGATTTTTACCTCATATTTTTGGTCTGCTCCCCATATAATTTGTGATTTTCTCACATATCACTGGGATGATCTAAGAATTTAAATCACTAAATAATGGCATACATTTGAGTTTTAGACTTCATATCCATCAGAAAGTACATTTTAACACAGACGCTATTATTCTAGTAAGTTTCTAAATTTATAATCACAGTATTTAAAATCTGCCCCTATTTTGGGACCTTTGCCCCCCCCCCCCATTTTTGTCAGGCTTTGTCCAGATTACTAAGGGATTTAGATGGTGTGTGTGATTTATGTAAGAGAGAGAAACAAGACAAGTCAAGTATACTCGCTGCACTGATTTTCTTATGTATGAGAGAAACTTACTGCATTGATTTTCTTAGTGTACTGCTATTGCATTTCTCACTGCATTGAAGTGTGTGGCACTTTGGCCTGTTTATTTTCCTGGGACCAGTCTTTTTCTGCTTAACACAGCATTTCATATTTCTCACTGCATTGAAGTGTGTCTACTCCTATTATTTGAATGTTTAGACAAGTGAATTTATTTTGCATTATTAAGGGCTCGAGACTGCAAGTGTATTATTTGAATGTTATTAAGGGTGGCGTGTGTAAGTAAAATGCCCCACTTAGGTATAACTGGTGGTTAGGGTTACTGAGACTCAAACCCTGTACATTAGGTAGAGGAAGCAAGAGCCTAAATTTTCTACCCATACTACCACTCATGATTCAAGGAGTTAATTCCATAGTTCTCAACTGTCCAAAGTTTCATAGAATGTCTTCTAGCAAATCAATGAGAACTGAATACACTAAATAATGATAGCCTTTTAAATTTCAATCTTCCTATCTTTCAGGAAACACATGGTAACACAAAACACTTTATTTTAACAACTTTCTAAGATTATACAAGTGATGAGACACAAAATCCACTGGAGTCACCACACGGAGATAGTCACTGGTAAAGGAAGCTTCTTTATTTAGAATAAAACCACACAAGCACTTTCACGTAGGTATACTACGCTTCTTCAGGTGTAATGAAACATCAGTAAATGCAACCTTTTATACAAAAGATTCTTGGCACTCAAACTAACTAATTAGAACACTAATTAGATAATTACTGACAAACAGTCTATCCCTGCATGTCCTGATTTAAAGAGGCAATACTGGGAAGGTAAATGTATAAAAAACACATTCAAAACATTCAAAAAGATTTATTTCAAGGCAAAACTGCCTTGAACAACCTGTACCAAACAAGAATAAAACAATAAAGCCTATTAATATTGTTAAATAAGCCAACTAAGCTTCTCATTTTACTACGCTAAAAGACTGTACAGATTCATAATCAAAACACAAAGCGTAAGATAAAAAACTGTTTTCATATAAGAATATGCCATGTATCCATTTATAACCACATCTAGAAAGTATACCACGACTCCTGATGGAGTCGCTAATTAAACGCATACTGAATTCCTTTAAACAAAGGTTCCGAAGAACAAACAAACCCTGTATGCTCTCTTGCATAAAGAATGTGCTATGGAAAAAATTATGCCACAGGCAAAGAGAGTAGAGAGTACAGACAACACGGCAATTAACAGTCCAGAGATGGAATAAACAATCTATTGTTGCTACCAAAATATGTACATTCTCACACACAGCTGTTAACATATTCACAGGCGTCTACGCCAAAACAACAACAGCCGGAGCTGCCGGTAATCGCAGCTGAAAAAAGGTGCTGTTCTTACCTCATATCTCACATAATAAGCACTACAGCATTCAAATGATCACCAAAGCTAGATCAAAGGCAATCGATTATAAAAAACGGCCACATATAGGATAGTATCCCATAATACTATCCGATCAAAAAAACTTTGCTGATACTGCCAAGACAGCAGAAAGCAGTCCAGTACTATAAAATGTCCTACTGACAACAACGGCTGGCAAATACGGGAGAGGCTGTTAAGTGAGCATCTAGTGACGCAAGGTAAACCAACTGCGTAGAAACAGTTCCAGCCGAAATCAGCCCCATCAAACATCAGAACCTATTCTAATCAATATTAAAAAACAACAATTAAAAACTAACAAATATAAAAAATATGTAATAAAAAACAACGATCATATCACATACAACAACACACCCACTTCTACTAAATATAAGCACTAGGAGGTTACGGACAACCGCCAAAACAAGTGCTTAAACTACTTCCATTCTACATGAAAAACAACCAATACTAAGTCCATCAAAAACCAGGACCCATAAAAATGCTCAGAGACCTAAGAACTCGGCTATAAAAATACAAGTAAGGTACAAAATAAAGATGAAGATGCCTCATGTAGTGTACATCCTGAAACTAAATAAAAACAGTTAGCATAATACATTAAAGAGCTGGTGAACACAGCTGAAATGACACTGCAAATGTCCAGCCTCATCCAAAGAAGGGACACTCACTGAAGGCCAAGATATCGAGAGTGCAATGATGTTAAACAAAATTAAAAATTAAAAATTAAAAAAGAAAAAGTACATTGTGCACTAACTAAGATAACTGGTCAAGCATACCAAAGGATAAAAGCAAAGTGATTGTCGGAAACTACTTCTTAGCAAAATAATGCCCATAGTGTCAGACTGCAAAGTCCCCTTATATCATATGCAAACCAAAGTACAGGTATGCAAACTTGAATTGTTGGAAGCACATCAAAAAATCAGTCTATAACAGACTGACGATATACCTATAAAAGCCAAGCGTAAAACATTACAAGTAAAGGAAGTGACTATGAAACAAAGACACAGTCCACTAATATATCAAAGAGCTCTATGAAACCAAATTTGAATGGAATAAAGCCAATGGGAAATCAAGCATGAGGACAAATCTGAAGGGAATACACAGACCAAACATCAAACTTATGCGTCTATTTCATAACTTCCTGCTATTGAGAACAGGCTTAACTGAGACATATTGATTAATGCCTGGGTATATATGCGCTTTCAGGATGAAAATCCACTTAAGTTCCCTAACAGCCAGTTGGTTCATATTATCTCCTTCCCTGTTGTTAACAGCTAACAACTCCAGGACTAAAAAACTAAAACCATGTGCATTGTGTTCCAAAATATGTTTGGCCAAAGCGTTGCTTTCATTACCCTTCCTGATGTCATAGCAATGATTGTAGACCCTATCACGAAGTCTTCTCTTCGTGAGGCCTACATAGAAGGCTCCACAAGAGTCACAAGTGGCCAAATAAATAAGATCGGTACTATTACAGTCACTGTGAAATCTGGGTGTAAACGTAAAAGAACCATCAGGATGTGAAAAACTGATTCTTTTAGATATATATGGACACATGTGACAGTGCCCACAGGGAAAAGTTCCATGTGGATCACTGGAGCAGCCATTTGGCAAGGAGCTCTGCTCTAAACATAGAGTTTGCTTCAAGTTATGGCATGTTTTGTAGCTAAACCTCGGATGGTCTCCCACAACTTTCCTAGTGAGCGGATCTGTCACCAATATGTTCCAGTTTCTGCTGATAATTTTATTATGTTCAGCAATGTCACTGGTGTATTTAGTGACATAAGTAAGCCTATCTGTGTACCTATTGTCATTCAATGAATGGAACGGAAGACTCCTCCTTGCAGAAGCAAGGCCATCTGTCTTATTGTGTACTTTCATGATGACTTCCTGCTTACAGTCATCTATTAACTTGGGGGGGTATCCTCTTTCTCTGAATAAACCTTCAAGTATATTCAACTCTGAGAACATGTCATTCTTATCACTACAAATTCTGCAGATTCTGTACATTTGACTTAAGACTATCCCTCTAAAGGTAAACCTGGGGTGCATACTCTCAAACCGTAACAAAGTATTCCTCCAAGTAGATTTCCAATACAAAGAGGTAACAATCTTGTTGGCATTAAATTCCAACTTCAGATCTAGAAAATGTGCTTGAACTGGAGAAATCTCAGCTGTAAACCTCAAAAAAGTAGACGTCATTTCTAGTTCTGTAATGAAATTGAGACATTCTGATCTAGTCCCCTCCCATACAAAGAGGACGTCATCAACAAACCTCTTATACAGTATAACCTTGCTATAATCTGTATGTTTAAACAAATGATTCAATTCCCAATGATGGACCACAAGGTTAGCGTAACTATTCGCACAGGGAGTGCCCATGGCAACTCCCCATTTCTGAAGGTATAGCTGATCCTGAAACAAAAATACATTATTTTCAAGTATCATTTCTAGCAGACAGTTGATCAAAATCTGCCTGCTACTGCTATAACCTGAGTTACTGACAAGGATCTCTCTGATGGCCTGCATTCTCAAATCATTGGGGATACTGGTAAAGAGGTTCTTCATGTCCATGGTCACTAGTAACATTGGTACCCCCCTCTCATCCAACACAAAATCTTTAAGGAATTCAATGAGCTGATAAGAGTCTTTCAGGATGACTGGAATATCATCCACCAGAGGTCGCAATAGCCCTTCCACAAAGGAAGAAATGGTGGAGGTTATCCACCGTCCACCTGAGACTATGGGTCTCATTGGTACTGGTTTAACGCCTTTGTGGATTTTGGGTAGTCCCTTGATAATAGGAAGGGTGGGAAACTCTATAAAAAAGTATTCATATAACTCACAGCTAATCTGACCACACATCAAAAGATCATATAGGCTATCATGCACCAACTTCACAATTTTTCTAACCTTTTCTCTGGAAATGATTTCATAAACATTGTCATCTGATAACATATCAATCATAGTAGTAACATATTCTGAAGAATTCAAAACAACCACTGCTCCTCCCTTGTCAGCTGGTTTAACAGTGATATGTTCATTGTTCTTCAGAGATAGAATGGAACTCTGTTCAGCTCTACTAATATTATAGAAACGACATCTCTTCTGAGATCGCCTAAACCATTCATAAAAATCATTCTCACACATCTTCATAAAACTCTCCACATTGTGTGGCAACATAGGAGTGAAACTACTTTTAACTCTGAAAAAACTTTTTAAGGTGTTGGTGTCCAAAACATTGCATTATACAAGTGATGTTTAAAAATATGTCCCTGGTTTTGGGCCCTTGTCCCCCCAATAAATGTTGGCTTTTTCCAGATTCCTTGTGCTGCATAGTTCTTCAGGGGGAGAGAAGTTTAGTGCAGTTTATGCCAAGTTTGTTTGTGCTAGTAGCAGAATAGGTAATGTATTTGCTTTTGATGCAGAAGGCTGTGGGTTCTACTCCCACAGTATGTAAATGGATTGCTGATAGTATACTGTGTTGTACTTTTAAAGGGTGTGGATGCTGGATTCCTGAGAATGCCTTGTTTTGGCGGAGATACCTAGTAACTATGAACCTGTTATCAGTTTGCCATCCATTCCTTATTGAAATATTATTAGCTTAGCATTTTTTTAATGTAACATAGGCAATTTATTCTTCAAGTGTAACAGGCACTTTACTTATAGATGAAACAATGAAATATAAAGTTGTTTGCTAGCAGCAACATCTTCATTAGTTACAGATCTCTTTAATGTGGAATTATTTAGATGACTTTTACTTCTGCAGAGATTGTGCATATTTACTGATACTGGTGGATTGTAGAAGTCTGAGTAGACTTTTATGATGGAAATGTTCTGAATTGGGCAGTTTTGTCATTACTGGTTCATGAATGCTGTTTCATTGCTTACCGGAAAATGTTCAAAACAATAGATTTAAAACACGCTCTAACAAGTGTGCTGTATTATACAATGAATACAATTTAATGCAGTCAGGAAAGTGTATCAAAAAACACACATATGTTTCATGTTAAAAGGGCCTATGATCTGAAAACAGCCCAAAGGTAATCTTTATCCATCATTCGCCAGATGCATTTTCTTTGGATATGGGTTTCAATGCCGTTTCAGTGAATGTGAGTTTCAAGGACAGAGAAGTTAAAATGCTAAGTCTATTTTCATTGTGAGTCTATATTGCTTTGTTTAGCACATGTCTATTAGTGTTTGTGCTATAAAATGTAAAATAAAATCCAAATCATTGTAGACGTAAAGCAGTATGCACATTACAGTGTTTATGGTAAAAGGGGTGAAATAGCCAAGTACTGGGACATTGGGATGGCTGCAGGGGGACTCTGGAGCCATATTTCAGTTGTCTGTTCTTCAGTTTGCCTTTGAAAGTTGGTATCCCACAATTCCATTGGAGTGGGTGGGATTACATAATTATGTATGCAAATTTTATGTTAAACAGTATACCAATTTGTACCTATTTTTCATGGGCCTTTGTCCAGATTTTTGATGTTTCCAGGTCGAGAAGTATGGCTCCAACACCTGGGTGCTTTTGTAGAAGCACATTTCTAGCCTAGGTTTATTGGCCCTTGTGTAGACAGACATTTGACTGCAGCAGTTCATGTTCAGCACACTCTGCTGGTCAACACTGATATTACATCAGGATCCAACACCTTGGGTGTTTTTGTAAAAGCATCTGCCTCCAACACCTTGGGTGTTTTGATAAAAACACAATTATAGCCTAGGTTTACTGACAATTGTGCAGATAGCCATTTAATGTGCAGCTGATCATTATCATCAAGCATATTCACAATAACTTGATTTTTCAGGCTAATACTTTTTTGTAGATAATGCATACAGTTGTGCACATACGTTACTGTTAGTACCAGATATATTAGATTATAATATGTCACCAGCTGCGGTGATTGAACATATAACATTGTTTTTACTGATGTAGTAATTATAATTATGTGTGTTTAGCAAATTATCATGCTGCCTGTCTCAGATGTTTGTCATATAGCTTGCCTATTGTCCACAGTATTGTCATATCACTTTCTCCTCATTTTAACAATGACACTCTGAGGCTGTTTGTGTGCATCATGGAATGCAGACAGTGCAACCCCTTGATCTGAGCATTCTTATATTCTTGCAAACCTAATGACACAGATAGGTGTGTCTAAACCTACAGAATTGCTAAGCAAAGAATACTGACATCCTGTTTATCAACAGGACATATAGAGCCATGCATGTATGAGATAACTCTGTCTATAATGGATGTGTGTCAGTCTCTGTGTAAATTGTCATCATAATCATATTCTGTTTTGCTATGATACTCATGGGACTGTTCTGCATGATAGACATTTGCTTTTTATTTTTTGTCTGTTGTGTTTTGCAATTTGTCTTGACAGAGCATGGGATCACTGGACATTCTTTAATCACTAGACAACAATGAGCTCATGCCAGGCCACTGCCAGTGTCTTCCAAGGATGATGGTAATGATGATGAAAATGATGATAATGAAGAACCTGGACCTGCCCCTATCTGAGCCATCATGCCTGCACCCCAGAGGAGATGTCAATATGACCAGAATCACAAAGATTATTGGGAGGAGATCTGGGTAGGTTATGACCAATGTGTTCCAAACACAGATGAGGGACATGATGGGGTCCTTCTTTGAGGATATGACATGGGCTATGTGGGATTTATTCAGAGCGATAGCTGGTGATGTCATTCAGGAGTCTGAGTCCCATCAGCCTGGTCCCTGTGATCCATAAGTATTATATGTGTGCTCCAGTTATGTTATGCTGACAACATGGTGACTGCCACTTCAGTGATTAGACTGTATATGTAATCTGGTGTATGTGTGCCATGTATCTGTCATGCTTATGTGTTATTGTCATGTGACATTTAATTCTGTTGCAGTGTGTGCATGACACCCATTAACACATTACACTTTACTTGCACATTCAACTGTTTATGTATTGTGGCAGGAGACCTGCAGCTAATGCTGCAAGAGATAGCCTGTAAACATTTGTGTTACTGGGACAACTGACAGACAACATGTGTTGTCCATACTCCATCACTAACAGTCTGCTATGCCCTGGATTTGTGTTTTTCAAGATCAGGTATGTTCAACAGAGAGACAGACATGCCATTCTACAGATGTTTTGGCTGATAGTTATGATGTCCCACTGGCATGATGTGTTGTGTGTCATGAGTTGACAATACTGATCCCATGTGGGATAATATACAGGTATAGCTTGTCTATGTGCAGTCATCCTTTTCTGAACACATCAAACAGCAATGCATCATTAATCTATACACGGTGTTACAGATAATACATTCTTTAACAGTACATTATGCCATGTTTGATGTATGTAGCATTTCCACATCTATCATGTATTGACATAGGTTTACACCTTCCATAAACGGTTGGACACATTAACTGAATGTACATTTGTGTGTGCACATAGTCAGATACATAGTGACATAAATGTACCTTTCACATGTGAGCATTCACTGAGTTACTGCTGATGTGCTGTAATGATTCTCACAGGAGTATCCTGTGCTCTGTAATGAGCAGGGTGATTGGCATATACCTGCATTTCTTTATTTGATATTTGCATGACAGTATATGTATATGTGCTTTGTAATTTTTACCTTGCTTACCTATGCATGCTGCTGTGACATGATTGCATATTATTGTGTATGTTTGTTTTATCCATGTCCAGTTCTGTGAATATCAGCAATCAATCTGGCCATTTGACATACATTTTCCATTTGGTTAAATGTGTTTCTGTTTGGCTTCTACACACCCTGTGTGCTGTACACATGCATTTCCATTTTCTCAACTTACCTTGTCCTGCTTTACCCTGATGTGGGCCCAAGGTTGTCCACCTCCCACCCACGTTCATATTTTGCTACTTTTTTTTGCAGATGTGTTTGTCTTGTTGCAACTATTGTCCATTGGCATGAATTAATTTGACAAAGTAAACGTGTCAATTCTATGGCCATTTTGCAGTGCAGGACATGTGCACACAAGTTGTTGGCTAATCCTTGCAGTGCATCCTTGTTCTCATTATACTTGTGTGTTACCCAGTGTAGTTTTTTTCACATCCATGTGCACAACCTACTATATTTATTATGCTGTACTGTTACATTTTTGAACAAATTATTACTTGTCATTGGTGTGTGTGTATGAGTATTGACCTTGCTTTCAAGTACATTGCATTTATGCCACTGATAGACTTAACATACTCATCTATACCTCTGTATTGCCTTTAACATGGCATATGTGTGTAACATATACACACTCCATTACACATTTGTTTTGGTTGAGTACACCTGCTTGTATATGTAGCAGGCTTTGTTGCTTTTCTGCAGTAATTCTGTTTGGCACTCTACTTGGTTGTTTGCCTTTCACATGCATGGTCATAGGTTTGGTTCTATGCTCTGCTGGAATTATCTAGCATTGTTAGATCTGCATTTGCTCATCTATGATGTTCATTGGCTTACACCTACACTGCTGATGGACTAATTAAGATATGTGTTTATTTATCCAGTGTGTACTGTGATCTTAATTTATTAACCTAGAGTACACATGTACCATTGGTCATACACATCCATGTTTGACTCAACACAGTTTGCAGCAAGTTCTAACTTGATAATGCATATGTTGTTCTGTATTTCACCATGGCTGATATGTAACTTCACTCTGTTTGTCAACTTTCCATTGCCAGTGTTGTGCAGTATGGCATCTGTGTAACTTAGAAGTCCTTAATGTTTTTTTTTCCAAATTTTGTCTGTCTTGTGTTGTGCTATGTGTTGTGTGGGTATACCTGCTGAGGTGGTCTTCTCTTCCTCTTTCTCTATGCTTACCTTTACTTCTATTCTTACAAAAAGAGGGCTTATTCCCACCAAAAAAAAAAAATATATATATATATATATATATATATAGATAGTGTCTTTCGCCTTTTCCCAGTTAGGGGTCGCCACAGCTGAACTCTGGTCCTCTAATGATTGGTAGTTGATTTTTACATGCCGAGTTACCAGCCCTGATGCACAGCCTTCAACAAAGGTATGCCCATTCACACATGTCTCCATGCAGAAGACGCTGTAGCTGAGAATCGAACCGGACAGCATCTTACTGTGAGGCGACAACGCTACCGCAGCACCACCACCGCGGTTTTATATATATATATATATATATATTGTGTGTGTGTGTATTTATATTATATATATATATATATATATATATATATATATATATATATATATATATGCATTTATATTATATATATATATATATATATATATATGTGTGTGTGTGTGTGTGTGTGTGTGTGTATGTGTGTGTATGTGTGTGTGTGTGTATGTATCTGTATAACTATCAGGATGCTTGGATTGTGATCATCTTTCTGTAACTTTGTTACTGTCCCTTGTGATTGGACAACCATTTCTCATCACTTACAGATTACTTGCAGATTTGTTTAGTGTGCCATTGATACTGTAATACTTTATTGTGGGCTGAGCTATTTTGAGTTTGTTGTCTTTTCTGAGTTTATCAGCAAGTTTCGTACTGATATCAGCAAAATGCACTGGTTTCTGCAAGCTTTATGGAATCCAGCTCTTAGTGTACACAATGAATCTGGCCAACCTATTCATACCTCTCAACCTCTTAGAGCAAGAAATTTGGGCAAAATCATACATAAAAGTGGGACAAAAGCCCAGAAATAGGGACATTTTTAAATACTGCTCTTACAAACTTAGAAAGTTGATAGAATCACAGGTTTTGCTTTGCATGTATTTTCTGGGGTACGAAGTCTGAAACTCAAATGTCTGTCATTATTTTCTAACTTCAGTCTTTAATGAGTTGCCACTAATTTGCCAGAAAAACATAATTTTATGAAAAATGGACCTAAAATATGAAGCAAAAATCTGGACATTCTGTGAAAATCTGTACAGTTGAGAGGTATGAACTTAATTTTTGGCAATTGTAGAATTCCTTCTGGACAAAAGTATACATTTTTTTGCAGGTATGTTAGAGAATCAAGTAGTAATGATCTGTTAAGTAACATTAAATACAATTAAATATGCTGTAATAATAAAATTCATGCCACTGGCAATTTCCAGGCTTATGTGCCAATTTGTGGGTGATATGTGCCATTACTTTTCTTAGTAATTCAGACGACTAGTTGCTATTTCTCAAATGCATTACAGAACAGCTTAGTGTAAATTCAGCTGTTTTTAATAAAAGTCAGGTATTCCTTTTATGTAAAATTTTAAGTTAACATATTTTTGAAAATTAAACTACCTCCCAGATTTTACTATGCAAAAATAAGGAAAGGTGATACAATATTAAATAACTATTACATAAATTTTAATGGCAACTTCTGAAAAATATTTGTAGTAATTCTATTTACTTAATTGTTTGCCGATTTAGGTCTAAATAATTTAGCTGTATTTCTATTTGCAAATGTGTCTCTAAAATTATAATATTTGTGGCTAGAGGGTGATAATAGATCCTATATAACAACAGTACCAAGAACTTGAATTTTAAATAAACTTGCACTGTCTGCCATCTACTGAATAAATAGCAGAACTGCAAGTGTACTACAAGATATTCCACCCTCTCTCTAGAGTTTTTCTTTCATTATTTCTAATATTTCTGCTGAGTACATTTTATGATTATAGTTGAGTAAATGTTTTAGCTTTTCCTTTAATATTTCTAGAAAATACACTTCATGATCATAGGTATAGTTTTAGTTTTTCTTTTTCTGCTTCAAATGAGTATGTTTCATGATCACAGCTAAGCACATTTACTTTATGGTCAAAGTTAATTTCCTTCTGCCTTTTGTGCTTGACTTTTCAGTAGGAACTCAGAGGTGTACAACTTGCACTGGTTTGCATCTAGTTTCTTAGACAAGAATAATTCACTAGGCATGGCTAAAAACAGTCAAATACAGTTTTCTTGAGCAACATAGGAATAGTGAAATGAAATATAAGCAATCTCTTGGAGTTAACTAGCTTGCAAGTGGTTTGTTAATCAGGTCATATTGCTGTCCTCAGCAATGACTTAGTACGGGAACACAAGTGTATTTATTTATATTATTTTTATCATTGAGTGGTTCCAGTGGGTGTCAGTATGCCTGCCTTTCTAAAATGATTCTAAACATTCACGTGGGCAAGAAAAAAAGTACAGATGAGATTAAAATAATCCAGAACAAAACAAGTTTGCAGTGAAGCATTAACCAACAGTGTAACAACAAGAGTAAAACTTAATCAGAAATGGACGCCATGCTCAAATTCACACGGTAAATAAGCACTAACGCTAAAGGGGATATAGAGAGAAACACACAGTGACAATATGCAAGCAGAAAGTACAGTTGCTCACCATAATAATATCTGTGTGATTTCATTTTCACCTCACCTGATTCATAATGTCTAGGTATAACCTTACCCCCAGGCATTCAACACATCATAAAAACATTCCTTGCAATCATAGTCCTCACTGCTAGATCACTTGACTGCATGAAATTGCTGCCACACTTTTGTGAGGTGTAACATCTCATGTGGGCTGTATGGAGGGTCACCCTTAAACCTTAGAATCAGAGCCCTAAAATATAAATTACAAATAGTTTAGAAACCTAGGAAACATATAGACGGAAGCCATTTTGACTATAATATGCAAAAAGAAGCCTATGCTATTGTTTGCTATCATTCCCAGGTCGTAATAATAGATTATATGGTCATTCTTTATTACCAGTGAAAGGTAATAAATATACTTACATGTGCCTGTAATTTGCCAATGCTATGATAAAACAGAAAGGGCAAAATTATATTTAATGGTCATCTTCATTTTTTTAATTTGTGCATCAAGCTTGAAAGGGTAAATGATCATGTCTCCCACCAAATACATCATCATACAACCACAACACTTCACCATTGCTTGACATTCAATGCAGATTACCAACATTTAGCTGAACAAAGAGGGTGATAGTTCTCCATACAGTAGTGGTCTCAAACATCTTCTTCTTTTACTCCTGTATTGTCAGATTCATAACTTTTGGGTAGCATACCAAGCTTTAAAGGTCTTCAGGAAGTAAAGGTCTATGCATCCAGTAAAGATATAAAGACTGCAGACAAGCTAAGCTCTATACATATCTCTTCCTCTGCTCACAAATACTGAAAAAAGCAAGGAACAGACAAAAGGGGGCACAATACATTCACAGCCCCCTACACCTCCTGCTAATTATATATGCCAACACTGAGATCACACTATAGTGAGGAAAGGGCAGGTTTCTTTATCCCTCCATTACTGGTAAGTATGTACTAGCTCCGTTCCCTTGATGTTGGCCAACTATGATCATTCAATGAAGTTATTTATGATCATTTGGAAGGAATGTTCGATGGTCTATATGCAATGAATGGCCATTTGATGAACATTCTGTTCAATTGCTAAACATAGACCCAAAATGATCAGTAGGGTTCATTTTCCTTCAGAAAATACTAACAGGCTTTATGTCAGACCTCATGAACTGTTTGTGAAAATGCTATAAGGCAAAGCATTTAAAATATCTTCTACCATCCACAAAAAATAATTGGTGATGAATTTTAACTTTACTCTTAAGACCATGCTGAAGGCATTCACAGACCAATGAGTGTAGTCGTTTTGACTTATTCACACATCATTTATTTCAAAGAACTGGTAAACTCATTTCACAGAATCACATTTGATTGAAAACATTATTATACCAATCAAATCTTAGAAAACATTTTCTGCAGCAGGTAAGTCCTGCTGCACCCCCCCCACACACACACACACACACACACACACACACACACACACCCTTACTTAAATATATTAACTCCTCAGTTGGAAAATAGTTGATAAAACAGAAGAAACCCCAGACAAGTGAATCACTGCCGACACAAATGAATTTCACAGCAAACATACCTTAAAAATGTTTTTGTAGGGAGAAAACTCCCTTGCACCTGAATGTGGGCTTCCTTCCCATACCCTCTTACTTAAATATACTAACTCCATGGGCAGGCAATAGTTGAGAAAAGAGAAAAAAACACACAGTGAATCCCTGCTTCTTTGCAATTTTCATTTAATTATGATTCAATCAAATGTGATATCAGTTAAACAAATTTCAGTCAAGTTTTTCACTCATATGAGATTCAGCAAAGTGTTATTCAGTCAAACAAACCATTCTTCAGACCAGTTTAAGTGTGAGTGTTAAGCACCTGCCCAATCATCTCGTTGCTTATAAGGAAGTGCCAAGAAGCCACCATTTTTTCATTATTTATCAACTTGACTATCACAATGTGATGAGACTTTTTCACTTATTTCATTATGACTGAATGGGTGAAAGTGATTCCAGAAAGAGTCTATTGTGCAGTATGTACTGAATTTCATAAATAAGCTATCGGCACAAAACCATAAGCTCAGTCTCAATAACAGCAATGCTATTATGATGCACATCAACAGAATTAAACTATATTGTCATACAAATGGTGGTGGTGCTTTTTCCTGTTCTGTAAGATGAGTCAGACAGCATGGTAGCAGCCTTTCCTTGTTGTAAGGAAGGTAAGTGGCGTCATTTTTGTGGTAGGAATGCCAGACAGGAGGCAGAAACACACATTTTACCATGTTAATATGATAAAATCTTATCATAATACAGAGATTTTATTATAAAACTCGAAATATAAACTCACATTCAAAATCATTAAAAAGAAAGAAAGAAGACCATAATTAAGAAGAAGAAAGGAGAAAAAAACAAAAAGGCAGAAAAAAACAGAAAAAAAGGTCCAAAAAATACAGTGATAAAGCATGCAGCTATTCTTTAATTAAACAGTCACTACATGAGCAAATAAATAATTTATGTATAACAAAAATGGCTGAAAGATTACTCTTGATAGATAATAAAAGTCTGGGGATAATAACACACAACAAATAGTAAAAAATCAAAAAAAAACCAGGCAGCTGTGCCTTAAACAGAATGGCAGTAACTAGACAATTTCTTCCACTTACACATATAAGATTTTCTTGCAGCAGTTTTTTTGTCTCCTTTAATACAAGGTGCATAGTCTCAGTCTGTGAGGAAGCTTGTGATAACTGCCCTTGGCCAATTTCAAACGAATGAGGACCACTGCTGCCTAGGCTAAAAGTAGGTCACCACCATTATCTTTGGTGATTCCATATGGATTTTTAGAAGTACCCAGGGTATCAGTGTAAATGGTAGAAAAGCATACAGGAACATTTCCATTCATGAGAATGAAAGCATCTGACTTCTAAGATTATTTGTAAGTGACCCTGGAGCAGAATTTATTTTACTGTCTGTTTTCAAAGGAGGCAAACAGATCTATTTTAGGTGTTTCCCAAAGCTAGATCAATTCCTGGAAAACTCCCATATGTAATTTCCATTCATGAGGGTCTGTCCTGTTCCTTCTCAGCTTGTTTGCTACAAGATTTGCTGTGACAGAAAATATGTAGCCTGAAGAGATAGACTGAGCTGTATTGCCTTCTCCCAGGTCATCATAACAAATTTGCAAAGGGGATAAAATCTTCTACCCACTATTTTGTTTATATGGCACATCAGTGTTGTGTTGTCTTTGATAACTTTAAGAGGTTCACAAGACCAGAGATTATTTAAGGCTTTCAAAGCGTGGATAACTGCCAACATCTCTTTGACGCTGATGTGCTTTTGTATATCTTGCTTGTTCCACAGGCCATACACTTTCATTGCTTTTGATGCAAAGCCTGAAGCATCTGTTGTAACCGACTGAATAAGAGGTGGCATGGAGAAGGAGAGACCAGTGTTGAGAGAGAAATGGTCCACTCTGCACAATACCTGCTTCTCACAAACCTCAGCAATGGAATCTGAAAAGATAAAGGGAGCTGCTGATGAGACCAGACTGACTTGAGGTGCCATTGTTTTTTTCCTTGTGTGAAGTCTGGTGAATGAAATCATAGCAATCATAGAAGCCATAAAACACAGAATCCTGAGAAATTACTGGACAGAAAACAAAGTTGGATTGGAAAAGTTCAGGAAAACTTCTTAGTACAGTTCTAGTTTGTCTAATGAACAAAAATCTCTTCCTATGAGGCAATCCAGAAGACATCTCAGAAAAAAAACTATTGCGTGTGAAGGGATGAGAGAAGATTTTTTTAAGTTCACTTGAAACCCAAGAATGAGCAGGAGTTTCATGACACTTGTCAAAGAATTATGGCAATTTAAAAAAAAGTTTGCAAATATAAGAAGACAATCGTCCAAATATAGAAAGATATGAATACCTTGAAGTCTGGAGTAAGCAATTACTGGAGCTATATACTTTGAAAATACCCTTGATGCAGAGGATAAACCAAAGGGTAAGACAGAGAACTGATAGCATAAGCCAAACACTGAAAATGTTAGGAAATGTCTGAATTCTTTGACAATAGGAATGTGATGGTAAGCAGTTTTTAAATCTAACATTACCATGAAGCTGAGTAAAGGAATGAGAGGTAACAAGGTTTGGAAGGATAACATTTTGAGATTTTGGTCCTGGAGAGGTCTAGGGTTGGTCTCCAGATTCCATCTTTCTTTAACAATAGAAAGAACTAGAATAAATATCTCTGTCCATCTGCTCTGAAGGCACTAGCTCTATGACTCTCTAAGGCAGGATTTGTAGTGGAAACAGGGATGTTTGTTTTACAGGATGAAAAAGAATCCCGTGAAAAGAACTTTTAAAGCCCCTTAGAAAGCTTGCCATTTGTTTGAAATAATCTGATGCTGTTGACAAAGGTGAAGTCCTAGTCTAAGAGATAGACTAGTAGGGTGTAGGGGGGGTGGACCATGAGAGGCAAGTAGTCATGCATGCTTTTTGGGCTGCCCTCAGTTCTGGGAGGCTTTCCCTTACTTTTTACGGCATCCTTGCTATTGCTTTTTAAATCTCATTGGCTAGTTCCACGCTGCATTTTCAAAAGAGATGCTTATTTATAGAGAAAGTTTTTACTGAACTTAGAAAAGAAGAGTAGGGATATGTTAGTCACCCCTTAAATCAGTTTCCTCATTTCATCATTTTTTTAAGAATCTCACCAGCAGAAGGGCCAGACAGAACATCCTTGTAAAATAGATAATTCGAAACATCAGCTTTAACACAACTTAATATAGCTATATATCTATATATCTGTGATGCCCGTGCCCTGGCCCAGCAACCAAGGAGCCTCAGTCCTCACCACAAACATCAGAGAGGGTGACTCTTAGAAAAGGAAAGGATAACTAACACACACAGTAAAGTACAATGTCCCTTAAGTGCACACAGAGATTGCAATCAGTCTGGGGCTGGTTGCTCCCTTGCTCACCAGGTCCCCAATAAGACTCCCCACTGGCACAGCTATAGGGTCCAGGTCTCAGCCTAGCTGGGCAAGCTAAAACCTCCAGCACCCTCTCTGTCCAACCAGTGCTTCGTGTCCCTGTCCCAGTAGCTGACACAACACACACATACTTTGAGAAAAGGTTATATAACCACACAGATCCTCCTTGGAAAAGGCTGGCACAGGTTCTCCAGCTGTATCCCTATTACCCAGACTATATGGTAGTAATTCATGCCACCGCCCATCTAATATTATCAGCAACTAAAAGGCCCTTAAAAGGGTGTCCAATTATTACTGTGCAATATTATAATCCAATGGTTGTATGACACACAGTCAGGGCTTCATTTGGAGTGACTTAGACAGTAAAATCTGTAAATATGTAATGTACTTTAGAGGTTAAATCATCTCTACATAAACCAGCCACAGGTAAAGGTTTTAAAATATTTAATAATCAATAATTAAAACACAAGACAATACTACTACACCACAGAGATATCTAAGAGTTTAGAGATCACACATAAAATAATACAGTAGGACAGTTCTAATGTCAAAGAAAAACACTTACTCTAACGTTTTAATCTTTAGCTAATCTTAAGAGAAAATACAGTGATATAATCCTACTTACATACATAAAGCATAAGCAGTTCTAGGATGGATATCCAAGATCAAAATGTTTCCAGTCTCTCACTGAACAATAGTTTTTAAATGCTAACCAACAGCTCTGCTGAGGCTCTCCCAAATTGCATCATTTTGACACTTAGGTTTGGAGTTCCCAGGCCACAAACTGCATTATAGCTAACACCTCCTCAGGAGATTACAACAATAAGAGGCATTTCACATATACACTCTAGCTGAAACCAGAGCAATAAAGCACCTTCCACATGTAAATTCTGGCCCTTAACTTTAACCTTAAAAAATGGGCCAGAAACCTTCATCCAGACCCACTGGAGTCGACTTGCAAGCATCAAAGAGATTCATAAGATCTATTCAACTTCAAAAGACACATTTGAAATGTTTGGCTTAGTTTTCCTTACAGCAGATGGCAATGTTGCAACAATCTTGAAGTTCACATTTTACAGTGTTTTCTTTCATTTAAAAACACAAGCCCATATTTTACATGTATTTATACTATAGATAGAATTATGTATCAAATTCTATTTGACTAGGCTGGCAGCATTCGCCCATCTTCCTCCAGTCTTCACAATATCTATAATTATATCTATATCTATGTATCTATCTATCTATATATATATATATATATATATATATATATATATATATATATATATATATATGTGTATATAAAAAACAGCTTAAAGACAGTATTAACAGAATCATAAGTACCCCCTCCATTTCCTCTTCTTCCGACTGAGAATGTGTCAGAATAACAGGGAACCCTTTTTCATTTTCTCTTTGAAATAAGTAAAAAAACAACATTTGAAACATTAAAAATGAATTATTTACCAAATTCCAGCAAGTCTTTCTAGTCCATATTAATAGAACCTGGATAAGTAAGATTTGTTAATTTTTTTTTTTTTTAGCTTTCTTTTCCTGGGAGGCTCCCTGGAAAAAGACAGACTTATGGCAGGGGCACTATATGAGGGATCAGGCATCCTAACCCAGCTATGAAGTAAACCCTCATCTGATCCTTCTCCCGAGGCTGACAAAAGTAGTGCTTCCTGCAGTTCATGACAGTCCATAAATACACCTTTCATAGCATAAAATATATTTTTTCACTGAAAAATCACAACTTTTCCTTAGAAAATGAAGATATGGACGATTGCTCCAGAAAGATACTTATCTACAAAACCTTAAAGGATAACTAGCATACAATTCATTCCACAAAACCCACAGAGGGAGCACTCTTCAGTGGCAAGAACGAACTGAAGCTTTAGCTACCCAAACTGTCTTTCATGTGGCTCTGCTCAAGCTTCTGGTAGCCTGGGTGCATACAAGGTGCCCTGAGGTTGCTAGTGGTGATATCTTAGGCAGGATATAGCCTAAATAGTCTTAGGCTATTGCAACAGTGATCTAATGTTCAAATCCCACTGTTGCCTATTCCAAAGTGAGCTACCAGTATCACTTTTGGAGAGCATTTCTGAATCTTTAGAACAACCTTGGTTATCATAGGAAAGGGTGGAATGGTATTCAACAACATCCCTGCCCATGTGAATGAAAAAGCATCTGTCTTCCAGGCCTTTATGCAAGGAGTCTTGGAGCAGAATTTGTTTGGCTGTCTGTTGTAAATGGAAGCAAATGGATCTACCTGAGGGGCTCTTCACAGATGCATCAGTTCCTGGAAGATCCATGGATCAACTTCCATTTGTGGGGGTGGGAGAGTATGTAGAAGAGGGTCTTATTATTACAGGGAAGATTTCAATATGTGAATACCATTTGGGTGACACCAAATGTTCAAATATTGAAAACATTGCAAGTGTGAATGGAGATCGCCATAGGGAATTCTTCCCTTTACTTCAATGTAATGCGATCTCGGAGTTGGTATATTTAAGTAGCAGGGGTGTGGGGGGTGCAGGGGGGGGGAAACACGTAATGACAAGTTTCCTGTTTTTGTTTTTTTTTGTTTTTTGTTTTTTTTTAGGATTCAAAATTTTCAAACTTCAAACATATGGTGTCAACCATATGGTATTTGGAGTTTGAAATTTTCGATCCGATAATATAGACCCTGTAGAAGAGAACAAACTTGGGATTTTCAAGAAAGGGCCAAGCCACAGCCAAGCACAAGTGTTTCACTTGCCTGTTAGAGTCTTTTAAGAGTCAAGCCAGAGCAGATAATGAATTAGGAAAAAAATCATTATACACAGTATTTACTTAAGCACGCATCATGTAAAACACTGTATTATTTTCTCACTCTAATTCACAAAATAAGTTATTGAAAGACACTATTCAACCATAATTTATGTAATTCAGGTTTATTAATGTACTCATATACACAGACAAAATGCAAATGGTTAGCATCATCCTTAAATACAGTAGTATTGGAAGTCTAGTTCAACATTACTACTCTTTCATACATTTCTGTACATAACTGTTCAACACAATGCAAATTCTTAGTTTGCAATGTTATGATCGCCTTATAAAAGCAGTAACACTAGACTTCTAGTTCAACATTGCTACTCATACATAGTTTTGTACACAGTTCATAACTGCATAATACAAATTCTTAGTATACAGTGTTACAATCATCTTATTGTTTTCTATTCAGATCATGAGAAGTGGACCACAGCATAATGATCCAGTCCAAATGCAGCAACATTTACAACACTCTCAGTTAAACGACTATTCAAATGAGCCATATATAACCATAGTAACAGTTTTACTCTTTCTGTTGGCAAATCATAAGTCAGCCATGTAACAGTATGTAGGAAATGTATTTTGCAAATGTATTCTAAGGTCCAAGAAATAGATGCCTACAAGACGGAATGGTATTTTTACCTGAAGAGCTCTTGCTCACCAGGTTAGCATTGTTTGTTTCAAATTACATGAATTTATGCCAACTGTATTTTTTGTTGTTGTTGTTTTTAAACAAAAAACATAATTTTTAAATGATGACATAATACAGGCAAACTTACATTTGTATAAATAAAAATCAAATCATATTAATTCAACTTTAGTTGCAAACATTATACGTCACAGACCCCATTGAAACAACCGTAATTGCAAACATTAGACATCATTTATAATATCCAGTCATTGTCAGTTAAGTATTACATAGCCCATTCAACATCTACCTTCTCAACATACAGCTCTGCTCACAATGCTTCCACTATGAGTGGATGAAAATGAATGCAATGAAGGCAGGAATCCCCGAACTGCATTGGCCAAAAAACTGTCAAAAATACTTTTAAGTGCTTTTCTCAGGGGGCAAGCTCCCTGCACCCCCTGAACTTGTATGTACAAACTTCACTTTTGCGGCAACTTGACAAAGGGGGAAATTCCCCCCAAAAGGGAATCACTTCTGGCACAACTTGCTTACAGTGATATCCTATTAAGGAACTCCACTCACGTATGGATTGAACCTCAGGCAATTGAAACTCGAACGTTCATTGTTCATCCACCAGTAGGTTAACTGCTTATAATATCTCGCATTTTACTGAAAAGTTGTTCACTAGGCACAGAAGATGCTGTTCCACTCAATTATTTTGCTGCTAGTTTTGAAAGATAAGGATACTGCAGAGCCTTTCCCCCACTGAGATAACAAATCTACATTGCAATCTTCAAAGTCTTCAGTTAAGTACCTCAGGCAGTGAATAGTGAAAAATCATTTGCTGCAGTTGTTCTGCATGTTTTTTGGTCATCTTGGAATCCAAATATTTTTTCCAAAAATACTATGTTTCTGTAGGTTTTCAAATCTGTTTTAGATTAAATCTTTAAGAGCTGTGACCTAAACAGTCTAGTAATAATCTGTTGCAGAACCTTCTCACTCTACATGACCATCATTTTGCTCTATTATGCTATCTAGATCAGACTACATTTCAGTTAGTATAGGAATAGCCATTGATTATGTGACGTATGCTTTATCAGA
Organism: Protopterus annectens; assembly: GCF_019279795.1. NCBI lineage: Eukaryota > Metazoa > Chordata > Ceratodontiformes > Protopteridae > Protopterus > Protopterus annectens. Next base: position 843,716,779 of record NC_056733.1, on the reverse strand, counting down.
AAGTTTCTCAATAGCAACAACAAAAGGTTTAATATGAATTATTTTATGAAAAATGTCAGACTCTTGATTTAAAAAGAAAGGAGAATAGACTCCATTTGCTACTTTCTTGTTTGAACAAATGCAAAAGTGCTGCATTAACACGAATGTCTAGTAGGCAAACTCTTTAGTCAAGTCATAACTACATTTCCATCTTATAGACAAGTCTACTTTAAATTTTCTGACAGGTAGGGAATTTCTTATTTGCATTTCTCTCAGTAGTGATATTGCCAAGGGTCTGTTGCTAAAAATAAAAACATTTATCTAGAACTTTGTCTGCTGCATTTGCTTGTCCAGCTGTTGACACTAATATTAGATTGAAGTAGTGGCCAAAAGACTAAATAAGGGTCTCTTTCAGACCAAGTCAGTTAATGGCTTTTACTTCACTTGTTACATTGTCTGTTGTTACAGAGCAAATTTTCCCCCGGATTCACAAACCCTCCGTGTAAGACTAAATAAGTCTTACTCGGAGGCTGCAGTTGAACGGTATGATGTCAGCATGCCATGAATATTCATGAGGGCACACTGACTCAACTGCAAGTCTAACACGGACCATGCAGGAAAGCAGGGGGCGTGTCCGACTGCCGAGTAGTCTAAATGTCCACGCCCCTGCAAGTGTCCGAAATGCAAAATGTAAACACACAAGAGCGAGTCCACTCAAATGTCCATGTACCCAACATCACACTCCCTGACATTGTAAACCCCCAGCACAGTTATAAAAAGTAAAACATAAATTTTATTTTTTTTTTAATTCCCGAAATAGCTGCCCGTATTTGCACATGTGTGCGCGGGTGTGCCCATTGCTTAGCTGCAATTAGCAATCCTGACATGGAAGAGCATAAGAAGGAATGTTTATGCAAATTACGCCAAAGAGCAATAGCATAATGGTAGAGCATTCGCACAAAGAGGAGGCATTCACAGTTTGAGTCCCACCACTCCCCTTCCTATTTATGTTTTAAATTAGTATATGAAATAATACCCGACATATATGATTAAAATTTTACTAAAAAGCAGTGAAATGGCCTATGTATCAGTGAACAAAATATATATTTATAAAGGATCCTGATATATAATTGCCCACAGTTAAGCAGCGCTTTACCCAGCGCAATATAGGTGCCTGTAGTTCAGCAGCGCTTTACCCAGCCCAATGTAGTTGCCCATAGCTAAATAGCGCTTTACCCAGCGCAATGTAGTTGCCCATAGCTAATTAGCGCTTTATCCAGTGCAATCGGTTTGCATGGAGGTGCACGCCATGCCAACCAGCGCACCGTAGGGCAACGTTGAGCAAAGTTGCTTAAACACAGCCACACCCCCTAGCCTGTCTGGACAGTAGTAAAATAAAATGAATGACAAGGTTTGAACCCAGGACTCTGTGCACCATAATCAATGTACTGAACCAGCCACTGTTAACATGCATATACTTATAAATGGGAGCATAACCATTATTAAGCAGGTCTGCAGTCAGCCAAGACTTTTCAAAAATGGCCAATCACAAAAAAGTGCGGGAAATGTGGCATATTTAAGCCCCATAGGCAGGAATACTCACCACAACTGATTGTCGATCACATCTGCAGTTAGAATGGCTGGTGTTGGAGAGGGTACATGCTTCTGAGCGCAACGTTGGGGCATCGAGGAGTCGAAATACATGGTTTGGCTCCTTGTCCACCATCATGAGTCAAGACTCCTGCAGGGCCAGTTCCAAGGGACGGAGTACAAGGCAGAGGCTTGGAACCGGTTAGCTCATGACCTCACCAGTGTCACAGGCATTCCTCGGACTGGTGAGCAGGTCCATCACCACCATGCAGACCTGAAGAGACGGAAGCAGGACCTACTGAACCAATGGATACAGGAAGCCCGTGGGATGCAAGATGCCCCACAATTTGAGTAGGTAGCCATAGAATGCAGTATGTAGGAAATGATAATTGATTCTGTATAATGGATAGGTATGTCTCAATATCCCTTCATTTACTTCACAGCTGCAAGTGACCGTGCTGCAAATCAGCAAGCCTATGCAGATAGGCTGCTAAGGTTGCGCCACCAGGCAGGTTAGTGATTCTTCTGCATGTATTGTTATATAAAATAGGTGAGAGAGCCTGAAAGAAAGTGTTGTAGCCCAATAATACAGCCATAAAATGCCCTGAATAAGTCCTCTGCATGTACTGTTATATAAAATAAGTGAGCGAGCCTGAAAAATAGTGTTCTAACCTATTAATAAAGGTATAATATGCCTTAAATATGTCTTCCATATGCACTGTAATATCAAATAAAGGAGAGAGCCTGTGGAAAAGTGTGTAATGTAATTAATAAAGGTATAAAACCTGGAGTGTGTCTGTGTCACTTACTTTGAAATGTTGTTGTACCCTTGCATTATACAAATAGTACTGTTTTAATAAGTGCTGGCAACCCACAGTTGGGCAGTCCCATCTAAAGTGGGTGATGGAAGTGTTAGTAGCTGTGAAGCACATATACAGTCCTCAACAGTCATTTACTGGCTGGCATGCATATATAAATCTGGCACACAAGTAGCTTGTTAATTTGTTCCCCAGAAATGTGAGTATGCTACAAGAAATGCATGTTTATGTACAAATTGAACTGAAAATGTCACGTGAACACATCCAGATATGTAGATAAAGAAATATAAATAAAATCAAGAAATATGTAGCAGTAACATCTGCATCTTGGACAGTTAGTATGTCAGATATAGGCCAGGTATATAATGAACTAGCCAAACCCATTACACAACTTAATGCATGTTGGGAAGTGTAATAATACATGTAGGGGATATACACCTGCAGTCACTAGGAATGTAGTGTTGACTAAAAGTACTTATAAGATGTTAATTGAGGTTTCTTTCTGCACCCTACTGTATGTGGATAAACCATGCAATTCCACACCTCAATGGGTATGTGTAATCTCAAACATTTGTTGGGACATATGTCCTATTGTTCTATAAATATCTGCATTCACTTTGATGCATGTACCCTGTTCAAACACCACAATCATGGTGGCCTGTTGCTACCAATCATCCCTGCATGCTGTTGGAATGTCCACTGTCGTTCAATATATGCATGTGTTATGCTTGCTGTTCAACTGTTGGAACCTTGGTGTGTTGGGTTAATGGGAATATTACTGCATGCAGTTACAACTAATTTGGAATGCTGTTGTTTATGTTGTAATTAAACACACTTAATCACAGAACATATGGGAAGGCCAGTCCCAGCGGACCCACCTGTCCCTCTTCAGCTGGCGAGTGCACCTGGCACCAGCAGGTCCGGTGCCCAGCCCAGGCTCCCCTCCTCCATTGGTCCTGTGCCACCTTCAGGTGGAAGCACTGCAGGGGATGGGGCTCGTGCAAGCATGGGCGGAGAACGGCCACCTGTCATCCTTCGAAGGTTCCGAGTTGTGGTGCGTAGGGAGATCCAGCCTTCAGTCACTGATCCCCTACACCAGCTCAAGGTGAGAGTGGCGCATCTCATGGGTGAGCCTGCCTGTCCTATGCAGCCCCCAGCACAGCCACCCTCGGGGCTGTGAAGGTGCAGTGGTGACTGCCCATGGGTGGGGATCTTAGTTCCATTGTTACTGTCTGTGGGCTCATGGGCTTGCGATTTCCAAACATCCGTCCCCATCAATTGTAAACACCCACCCCATGTGTCATACACCGCCCCTGTATGCGTCTTGTTTGTCTTGTCTGTTTACCTCCCCAACCTACCTCCCCAAACATACCTAATTCCTCTACCTCACTTTCCACTCTCACCTGAAAAAAAAAAAAGGGCAATCTGTACCCACAAAAAAATTACGCCCCATACATAGCTGCCCATTTCGCACACATGTCTGCTGGACATGTAAACTGATAATTATAATTGGCAGTACAACATACTTTGTTGACCTCACCCCTCTCCCAGGGGTGGAAGGTTTCAAATGTCACTCCAAATTTATTGCATATGCACAGCTGTTGCTGGTAAAGAAATGGGCAGCTATGGACCTTCCCTACACCCGTCCTGCACATCCCAAGCTTGTTTTCCTACTGTCTTTCCCTCTCTGTGCCCCTTTTTTTCACCACTTTCCTATCTCCCCATTTTCTTTTCTTTCAAATAAAGTAGGGCGGGGGTGAGCGGGAGTAAGCACTTTTAAGCAGCAGTAAGCGGGTTTAAGTGAGTGCGCGCATGTGTGCGCTTAGCTAAGTATTGCTAAGCTTCATGTATACCCGCGCAAACCCACTTACAACTGCTTAAAAGTGCCTTAGTCACTCTATGTCAGGGCCCTTGTTCTGCTCAGCAGCAAAATAAAACACCTCTGTCAGTCTCGAACCCCAGACCTTGGACACACTAGATTGCATGAAGTACCACTAAGCCACAGCATATATACCATAACTTGGTGCTGAAATAAATATATCATGCTTTACAATGAGGGAATGTAAAGGGAAAATAGGAATGGCATAACACAAATCTTGATCTGTGGGTCTTTACCAGCAGTTGTTGTGGAATTGCATGACATGACTGTGAAAAGAGAACCAGCCATTCTAGCAGGGAATAATGTTACAGTAGCACCATACAAACCCCACACAGTATCAAACCAGGATAAACACTGGCATAGTTGAACAGGGCAGAGGCCAGACTTCCCAACTGTGACTGCTTTACAGGGATATCCCTGATTTGTAAACAAATGTTAGCTGTGCCCCTCTGAATCACTCTGAAAAGTACTAACATTAGGCAGAAAAGTGGGGAATCACACTTAATGAATAATGTCAATAAGTGAGAGTAGACACTGCTTGCACGCCAGAAAAGGTGTAGTAATACATATGCTCCGATTCCCAAGAAAGTCTCAACTGAAATATGTTTGTAATATATTACAGGTATATCTCACTTATATGTACCTTTCCCTGAGGCTGTTCAAATATATACCTGAGAGTATCTGAGGCCTGGCAGAGGTAGAAACACACAGGCATATCAGCATTTCCGCTGTTACACACTCTGCAAATAGCTTTGGAAGGAGTTCCACAAGCATGCCCTTATGTAGGAGTACAACACAGAAATATCACAGGATGTAGCCATGTACTGCTAGCAACCAACTGTGACAATGCCTTTGTTCCAGTGCTGAAAAGACTGGTGTGATGCACAGACAAAGAATAATAGTCTAACCTCTGGCTACCATCTGGACATGTCCACAGGTGGGAGCTACGCAGACAGACTACTTGCCTTGATAGACTAATAGGTACACAGCAAGCCTGTATGTTCAGCAAGATAAACATCACACGATAATAAATAATGCTCTTTGCAGTTCTGCACCCCTACCCAAAAGTACGACATACCTGTGTATTCAGGCAAAACCAAGGGTGTAGGTAAGCATACTCAGTACTGAAATATGTCCAGTTGTCTTGAGCAGCCTGTGCTAATGTCAACAGAATCAAACCACAAACTGTTCAGAAGTGAGGAACTTAATAATTACAGTATAGCAGTTCACAAACAGTGCATGTGCCAGAGGAATACATTGCAATAACTACATTTGTATGACAGTTAATTGTCTAATTCAAAAAGAAAGTACATACTCCCATGTATCCTGTGTTAGCATTTGGAGGGGTGAGTAAAAGTCTACACTGAGAAGTGTGTACTGGAAGCAGCAACATTCAGGTTTGAGTACAACATGCATATCACTGGCTACAACCCTAGCTACAGAAATGAGACATATACCAACCTTCTGACTGACACAACGGTGTCCAGAGCAAACAAGCATGGGCCCCACCTTGGAAAGCTAAAAGGGCTATGCCTACCTAACCTAGCATTTTATAGCAGTGGGCTACAATCACAGTGAGTACTGCAATTACCACACAGCAGGCTGCATGCAATTACTTAATGGTGGGCACCAATTGGTGCAGATGCTGTCACATGCACATGTGCAGATACCTAGAAAAGCAGGCTGTACCTCTGGTCCACACATGCAATAATATCATTGCAGGAACAGAGAGATAGAGAGCGAGAGTGAGAGAGAGACAGAGACAGAAACACAGATAGAGCCACAGACAAAAGAGGCAGAAACAGAAACAGACAGAGAAAACCCAAACAAAAAAACAACCAAAAAAAAAAAACAGTAACAACAGACGGAACAGAGAAATACAAAGGTAAGGTATGTAACTCATATGTATTTGCCGGCATGTAGTAGATGTACTTGAAGAGTACTCTACACACTGTGAATAATCCATATGTGGCAGCAGTACGTATCTAAATGTATCTGCACATGTGCATAGGGCAAGGGACATACTGCAACTGTTAGTGAAGGGTGGACATATATATGTTGTTGAAGATTGTTATGTGCATATATCTATGTAGGTTGTAGTGTGTGGCATAGAAAACAGCATGCAGTGCTGGTATATGTCATGTGGTGGTTAAACGCTGTTGGACTGATTTGTCAGATCTGCTGTGTTACAGCCAGTGAGGCCTGCTAAAGCTACATGGGCTGAGGACACCAAAATGCATTCTGCACAACACTGTGCAATATTATTACATAACTGTATATCTCACAACTGTCGCATAATTGATATCCCCACCATGAAAGGTGGACTGTACATGTGCCTATATGTGCATCTATATGTACAGCAATGGATGTTTAGATGTATGTGTATATATATGTATGTGTGTATATATATATATATATATATATATATATATATATATATATATATATGTAGAGAGAGAGAGACACGGGGTCATATGTACCACAACAGGTGGGTGGTGACCAAGGCATGGACTGAAGTCCAGTGTCGATACTGCAGTGCCATCCCTCCTTTTCAAAACACTGTACCCATTAACTACCATATAGGTGGAAATCTACATAACACTGAAGGTGTGATAAAGGAACCTTGGACACAGGTGGACAGTAGCCTCCCCTTTGATAATCACAGTGCCACACTACTCTTGTAATCTGTCTATGTGGTACGTGTCGTCACAACAGGTGTGTCATCTAGGGAAATATAGGTCAGTGTTTCCCTCTACTCATCACAATGCCCCGTGTGGTATGTATCTCACATGACAACTACAAAAAGTTGAAAAGACACAGACATACCTCACAAAGAGTAATACTGGCCTCAAACAGATCCCCTATGCAGACTGACTCACAAAACCACAGCTAGACTGTGTTGCATACCGCCCACACAGAGGTGACCTCTGCCGGGCATACAGAGGTATGTCACACCCATAGCTATTTGACAACCACCATGTCAACATATAACAATCCCTCCGGGCTACATGCTCTAGGGCCCTAAACCTTGTCAGCTCACTAAACAGCACATGCTGGAGGGATAGGTTCCTATCTCAGAGATATGCCATACTCTGGAATAAACCACCTAGCAATAGCAAACAAGGCTCCTCATAAGCAGTTGTCAGAAATACCGCTGATGATTGTTTGGGAGATAGGTAATACACCCCGGGAATCACCTCTGTGGTTCTGGTTGACAGGGGCAAGTGAAATCAAATTACATGTGTGTCAAAGGCCAGGGTAGCATATGGTTAGGCTGCTCTAGGCCCTAGGGCCAATAACGTATTACCTACCTATGACACGATGTACACACACACATGTACTCAATGCAATACCTGCTATGTGAGGTTGAATGAGTGTAATGCTGAATGTGTGCAAGGTCTGTAAAGGTGTGATAGCTTAGTGTGAATTTGTATCTGACATGGTAGTTTGTGTCCTAGCTGTGAGGCCAGCAAAATATGTGTATGTTATTGCTAGGCAGACATAGTATGGCACACATTGTGACGTAGTTCCTTGTTGACGACTGCAGTGTCCCATTGTAGGCTAAAGCAATACATGTATGCTTAGTGAGTGGTACTGCTGGTGAATCCAACTCCCATATGAACTGTAGTATTAACTGAAGCTGTAGGCCTAAACAGCACAGTATGGTGTATGTTCACATTGTTTGGAAACACTGTCTAGTGTGTTTCCTGTAGTCTGCACAGATTACACATCTCAGGCATAAGGTTTTGTAAGTAGTGGCACACAGTACTGTATGGTACACGGGTAAAGGTCATCTGGGTTGGCACACATTAGTGTGTTGTATGTTTGTCTGATGTGTGTGTAATTATGCCTGTACCATGCCCGCAATCATATGTGTGTTACAGGGTATACGTGTATATCTAGCGCAACATATATACTCTGTCACAGTAGTATTCCACCTATATTGACAATTGTGCACATATGTTAGGCAGGGGTATGGCATCAATGACTAGGGTGGTTTACTGGTACTACTGTAACTGTACTTTACATTTATTGCAATGGATGACATCTTTCTTCGTGCATTAGCGTGATATATACCCCTGTGGCGAGGTTGTGCATTGTCTCACAAACAGTGTGTCGGGTACTGCTGTATAGTGGTTTGATATATAGAGTGTGCCAGGCACTGTCAGTCAGTTGCGGCCTGAGCACCAATATGTGGTATTGAATGTGTGTATCCTCTGACAGACAAATGGATGCTATATATGGCAGTTAAGTGATATCTGTAGTTAAGGGTATATAGTGTGCCACAGGACTCGCTCACACATATTGTTCATTTCTCTTTCAGGCTGATGGCCCACCAACATAATCCCTGTTACACAGCAGCGGAGGAACAGGAAATCCACCACAGCCTGGTGTAGCACAACTCTCTGCTGTTTTCCAGAAGCAGCCAGCACCAGCATGAGCAGACTGCACTGTGGCAAGATCTTGTTCGTCGGGTAAATGACATAGGCATGCATAACCAGACATATGAGCAGGTAGGCCATCACTGCAGTGATTTAATTAGACATGTCCAGTGGCGTGCATCTGATATCCATAGACAACAGCTTGCCACAGGTGGTGGGGTGGCCATTCATCCCCCCTCACCAGAGTGGAGGAGCTGCTCCTAAGCATGGTGGCTCCTGGCCAACAACAGCAACTGCCACAGACATGTGTCGTAATGGAGGCCAGAGCCACCCAGCATGTTGACATGGAGCGTGCAGGTAACATGCCCTATCTGTAGACTACAGTTACCTGTATTGTTAGATTATGCATATGTGAGATGTGTACTGCGTGTTTAGCAGTTGTGCTGCCTAGTGTTGTGCAATACTGATATTTGGAATATTATCTGTACACCTGTGACTGTCGACTGTTGTTCTACTGTAGTTTAGCAAACCCACAGTAGCAATGCCATAGTTGTGGCTACTGACGAACTGTCTCATATTCTTGTAGGTCCCTCTGGTGTGACAGCAGGGCAGACAATCCATGCTGATGAGTGTGTTATAACTTCAATATTGGTAATGAAATGTGCATGTCATAGGTGAGGTGTAGGCCATGTACACGTAGCACACCTACGCATAATGCATGCTGTGCATGTTTGCTGTAATACGTTGCACATCTCAGTAATGTCAGTAGCTGCCTCAATCACATGCAATACACAGAGCATCAGACACACTTGTAGCAACACCGTACTGCACATTGGATAGGGATAGTTGATACAGCTGTACACAACATAACATGTTTGTCATACGCAGTACACCTCAACATGCTACACATGGCATAACCACACACCCGCTGTAAGGTCACACTTCAGTATCCCACATGTAATCCACACAGCATACATGATATACCTGAGGGGTAGATGCCTATCATGGGGCTGTGCAACACTCTTCAACACATAACACAGTCATGTTAGGCAATGCTCCCTATTGGGCACCTCACACACCCATGTACAAAGTGGCTGTGTAATTGTGAACGTAGCCACGGCACTGCAGTTCAGGTACAAGATGCTAGGCGGTGGTCTGTCACACATTAGTATCCTTGAGTGACCATATGATGCATGATGATGATGGCTCATGGTACTACACCCCATCCAGTTACAGTGACCACAGTACTACACATAGCAGTCTTTGCTTTGCACCTCAATGTTGTGTGTGTGCAAACATATGCACCTATACACAATATGCATAGCATGTTGTGTGTGTGCAAACATATGCAACTATACACAATATGCATAGCAGTCACCATCTGTACAAAGTGACACATATATGTCCTGGAATGCTATTGAGTGTATAGGTCACATGACACACATTGGGTATGTGTGGTGTTTAATGTTGCAGTCGTGTATCATGCCATGTCATGGCTGGCACCGACATATCTGCAATACGTCCCACACTCACCATAACCACTGTACAATGGCCATGTCGAGCATTGGTATTCCATCACGTATACATGCACCACTCATCCCGTTTGTGTACATAGCATGCATGTGCTACACTTGTGCCCACTATTATCTGCTACAGACACAGACACTGTAATCAGACATGGAAATCTATGTGGCCCACAGATAACACATGCAGCCATGGTATGTATATCTGTGAGTGATGGTGCACAGAACATTGCAGAGCTGACAATACTTGCACAGCAATGTTGTGTCCTTTGTGTTCTAGGGTGTAGCCAATCACTGAACAACAACACACATGCATCAAAGCCATGTATACTGTTATTAACTAAGGCTGTCTACACTCGCACTGCATGGTCTTGAGCAACACATATTCTGCATGCTGACATGTGTGAGGTGACTGTTTGCCTTGTGATACTGTCACCCTCCTTCAACCACTATTGAGTATGTGTTGGATTGCTGGTGTGTGTGTGTGTGGATGTGTGTATCTACTGTAGTGAGGAGTATATCTGTGTGCATGTGTGCATGTGTGCATGTGTGCATGTGTGCATGTGTGATAACATCATGTACAGATTGTAAAGTGTGTTTCCTGTCTTCCTCTCACAGGTGCTGAGGTTGGGTTGGCTGAATGCAGCAGGGAACCTGAAGTCACTGCCACAAATAGTGGGGATGATGATATATGTATTGTGGCACAGGCAGGTTTGACAGGGTCTGTCATTGGTCCGCCAATCGACAGTACACAGCTTTCCATCCCATCTATGCACACACTCATACTGCCAATACATCCCTCATCACCAATGGCCTTAGCCGAGGGACAGCATACAGTTGTTATTGACCAGGATGGTGTGGTATTCATGGCACATGCATCCCCTCACAGCAGCCATACCCGGATTCCTGGAATGGTACCACATAGGTGGATGTCCAGGGGTTCTCGTGGGAGCACCTCTGGTCATAATTCCCCTGGCAGACGTACCCCCACAGGTCTTACAACCTCAAGTATGTTCCGGGCTGTAATGCAGGTACAGGCATGAATGGAACAGTACACCAGACAGGGACTAAGGGTGCAGAGGGCCCATTACACCACTATCAATGACAGTATCCGTGACCTTGCCGATGCCATCAGTAATTACACCGAGGTCATTGATAGACGTTGAGGGGGAGACATTAGATGCCCTCCACAATGTGTTTTCCATGAGCCAGGACTGTGTGGGATGGTTGAGACATCGATGCGGACGTATGCCAACAACATCAATGGCTGGCAATCTTTGCAGACGACCCACAGATCACAGCCGCTCCTGTAGCGGCAGTACCAGCCCCAGCAATGCTGGGGCTGGCCTGTTGATTGACCATCCTAGTAGACCACGTGCATGTGGCTCCGGCCAGTCCCAGCAGGGACATGGGTCCAGTCGACATACTTCTGCCTCTGATGATAGTACCCAGTCAGGCTTGATACCCGATACTGTCCATAGCACCCCTGCCAGGCAAAGGTACCATGTCTGTGCCCAGAGACAATGATCTGTACAGCCTGGCAGGTACAGTCTGTGGCTGTCCCACAAACTCCCATATATGGCAGCCACATGGTGGAGCTGTGTGCATGCAGACACACACACATAAATCAAACACCTAGGGCTAACAGATACACACGCACATTACATCAACATTGGCCCATGCTGTACTGTTGTCCCTCACACACACACACACACACACACACACACACACACACACACACACACACACACACACACACACACATACATGTCGATTGGATGGGTCAATGTCAGGCTCTGGCAAACTAACAACACACCCTGTGCATATGATGAAACCTGTGGCACCTCCTGTCATCTGTAACATTGATTCAGGAACAGGCTAACATGGTGCTGATGCACAGGGTGACATTATAGCAGTGTAGCAATGTTAGCATGTTGTCAATGGGGAAATGTAATGATATCCTTGTAGGTATATCTGAGCAGGCATGATGCATCAAAGCTATGATTGTCAATGTAGTATTGTTTACACCAGTGTTAAGTCTGAGTATGTATTGTCCGCCCATGTGCCACTTGGCTGAAGTATATAGTATTGCCAGCATGTGTTAGTGAGTGGACAGTACGTGTGTGATGTGTGCAGTACAGATTAGCAGGTGTACATCTGTGAACATGGTGGGGTGCACTGTCTGCATGTACGTGCATAGTGGACACATGGGATGTGTGACATACCCTGTATTACACAGTGTTAACATCTCATAGTATCTCTCGGTGGCCAGTATGCATTCTACTACAGATATGTTCTAACATGGGTACACATGTGTGTATGACATGGTTTGACACTATGCTGTGGGTGATACTGTTACTATCTGTCAATGTTTTGCATTCTGGTAGTATACACAACCTCAACAGCCTGACTATAACCATTCATTAGATGATGTCCTGACAACTGACACACAGATGTAGGGAACTCAGTAACAGCTGGATCCTTCCGGTACTATACTATAACAGTAACCAGTGATATTGACCGCCACCCATTCCTGGGACCACACCTGTTTGGCATATAGCCCTCTTAGGTACATGCAAACACACTAGGGATATGTCCATCCACATCTGGAAATGCATGCCTTGGCCTACAATGCATTCTCTGGATGGGACATATATCCTACACAAGGGTATCATACCGACAGATATCCGTTGTCCAACACATGATGTATAGCGCTAAGCCAACTAAAGCATAGTCATCCACATTTACTATACATACTATCCCGAATGTACCACATAGGTGGTAGCCCCCAACAAGTATGTCGGGTATCAATGTGTACATGCAGCCAAGTGTTATGTCATCTGTCCTTTGCTATCCACATATCGAAAGGTATTATGGAGTCCCTAGGTGTATCACATAAGACATTAGGAGCATGTATGCATATCCACAAGGTTGTTGCACACCTGTAATGACTGTCCATTATTGCCAGACTTTGTTGTGTATGAACATGTCTGACATATACCCCAGGCATGTATCCTCACTCACACTAGTCTATAATAACTGTCATGGGTGTGTATGACATAGATGACCTTGGCCACAGATCACTACAGTGGCCGGCATTGTCACATACATACATATGTGACCTACGATCTGAGAAGCAGCGGCACAATCTGTCAAAGGTAACAAATGTATTCATGTAGTATGCAGGCTTCACACCTATGTACTAAATGAGGTCACATGTACATATATTTATTTGCCACACAGATACCTGATGTGTGCAATGCACATACACTTTTAATCCTGATATGTCATACCATAGTAAAAGCAAAACCCACACGGCATTGACCAACAGTGTCACACACACACACACTCAGCAATTGCAGGATTCAAGCCCTACCTAACTATGTTATGACATCAGAGACATCCGCGTTAACACGATGCACTATATGCTTTGCTGGAGTTTTTATTTCCACTGCTATATTTGCAGGATGCTGACATCATCAGACTTGCCAAAGAGGAATACACCTCTTTTAAAGTGTTTCCCTAGTCTCCAAAAAGGGCATTCCTCTCAAAGGAAGTTACATAGACACATACACACCCCCACACACATACTCAGCAATTGCAAGATTCAAGCCCCTACCTAATTATGTTATGATACTAGAGAGATATGCATTAACATGACGCGCTATATTTCCACTGCTGTATTTGTGTGATGCTGACATCATCAGACTTTCCAAAGAGGAATGTACCTCTTTTAATGTGTTTTCCCAGTCTCCAAAAAGGGCACTCCTCTCAAAGGAAATCACACACATAACCCCCCACACACACAGTCAGCAATTGCAGGATTTGAACCCTTACCTAACTATGTTATGATACTAGACCAATATGCATTAACATGACGCGCTATATGCTTTACTGGGTGGCTTCTTTTCCCCTGCTATATTTGTAGGATGCTGACATCATCAGACTGGACATGGTAATGTGTGTACACTTTGTTTTATGTAATCCCAGAAATTTATTTATTTATTTATTTTATTTTACATTTGTTGACCGGGCTAGTCTAACTGGATATATGTCCATTTTCAGTAGAGGCCCGGGGAGAAAAGCTCCAATGGAATAATACTTGTTTATACAGCAATAGGCCATACAAGATTAGAATTAAAAAAAAAAAAAAAAAAAAAATGAACCATGTGGGTCAGCAGGTGTTAACAGCTTGAACAGGACCCCACAATTCTTAGCTTGTGTGATCTATCTGTGGACAAATTGCCATTCCTTCATATGACAATACATGTTTATGCACAGATTGTTGATTTTGCGGATACAACATGTGTCTGGGATGTTGATAAGGGGCTATTCAAAGTCTATGTGGGACTTGTGTAGCTCCATTCAGTGATGTATGTCCTGGGTGGCTGCCTTACAAACAGTCTAGCAGGTTTGGGAACCATGATCTTCCCATGAACATACCACAGTTGGTAGGGTTGTGTGTTTGTCGGCTTCCAATAGCTCTGTTTATGACTTCAATCATGATGGACTCCATGGCCTTGCAGATTAGACTTCATAGGCTTATTGAACTATACTTCCCATGGTCTGTTGTGCACCAACACTTGTGGGGAGTGCCATATGTTGCTGTAACACATTCAACGGTTTCAGATCCTGTAGAGAGGGTGAGGCTCAACAGACTGTTCAGGTGCAGGGTCTGTTTGTTCTGTAGTTCACTCATGACACATATAGGGAAACAATGTAATCCAATTGATGTCATGCTTTCGGCTTTGGGGGGAGCTGTTTACCCATTCTACTTGTGATATCTCCTGGTATGATGATAGGGCCTTTTGTCAGTGGGAGGTGGGTATGTATATATGGGCCTGTCTGACAGGATGTCGGCATTGTCAGTCAGGTACAGTTGGCCCTGACTCAGGACATATATGAGTGTACATTGCTATTTATGACATAGCTGAAGGAGGTGTCATGTTTCAGTCTGGACTCCTTTGCAGATAA
Source organism: Protopterus annectens (assembly GCF_019279795.1). NCBI lineage: Eukaryota > Metazoa > Chordata > Ceratodontiformes > Protopteridae > Protopterus > Protopterus annectens. Next base: position 843,701,634 of record NC_056733.1, on the reverse strand, counting down.
TCTTTCCAAAACACTGACAAACCTGAGCACTAAACCCCTGTTATAGTCTTTTACACACTTAACACCCTACTGATCCTTTGTGATCAGTCAACAGAGTATGTCATCATAATATCCTGGCATGTCCAATGGTCGGTTTTGTGTGTAGTCTCCAGTCCAGCTGGTGAATATTCGAATTTTGACACAATGTTACAACTGCCTTATGTACACAGACAACCCTCTTCTCCTCCCAACAAACTCAGATATATGTGAGAGATGCAACTATATAGACATACAGGAGGCTGAGCTCTCTCGACCCATGACTGGCACAGTCTATCAGGTGGTGAAGGTAACCGCACACACCACAAATCCAGTCTCACATAGACCTATAGCGACAGCAATCAAACTACATTACCACACAAAAACATACTCAGAGGCTCTAAATAAATTCTGCCTAAGCAGCAGAGACCTCCAAAGTAGACACACAAACAACTGCTACCCCACAACAATACCCACATATCACATAGTTCACAAAGTCAGTGTGCCACAGATTCACTGCCCTTAGGGCTAAACAACACACCTAATACACTTGTAATAGGTGACACTTATTGTCAGACACACTGACATCCCACTCACCAGGCTGAATAAGGAGATGGTCACTTTGAGCTGTCTGTCGGGTGCAAGGATCCGCCACATAACACATGCACTTAGGTCACTCCAAAGCAAGTACAGAAATGGCTCCATCATTGTCCATGCTGGTGCGAATAACCTCTGATGTTTCGCCCTGGACTACATGACAAGAGATGTAGAGGAGCTCTCTGATCATGTAGCCCAGGCCAGTATGACCCTGACCTTGTGTAGCATCTTACCCTCATCAAGACTGATGTCACAGTATATAGACAAACTGATCACTTTTAAAAGTTGGCTAACATATTGGTGTCATTCAAAGGGGATCCAGTGTCTGTCAGCCTGGGGTGACATGCTCGACATGCCACATAGCTTCGCTATGGACAGCTTGCATCTGTCACCCCTGGACTTTCAAATACTGGCTAAGGCTCTTGCCACCCCCATAGTGCCTTTTTTAAGTGAGGCTCAAATGACAAACCCAACTTCATAGACGTTACAAGGTAAAAGAAACTAAGGGTAATGCTGCTCAACAACAGATGTCTTACCCTCAAACTGTGCGCACTCAGGACTCTCCTCAGTATGGAGAATGTCGATATCTGTGCAGTAACAGACACCTGGTTCTGGCTCCCAAAAGCACACCAGCACAACCAAGTTATACTTCACACCATGCTTTTTGGCCGCAAGACTCGGACCGGCCAACAAAAATAGGGGGAGTATTCATATACATCACAGATACACACACCTTCAGGTTAGTAGCACTGCACGAAGCATCGGAGACCATACATGTGCAACTAACAGTGAGCAAAACTGCCTTTCAGTTTGTAGCCTGCTACAGACCACCCTCCCAAACCCAGGAACCCCACTCGGCTTTCCTGGGAACACTGGAGAATATGGAGGTCTCCCCAAACACCATTATATTGGGTGACTTCAAATACCCAAACATTGACTGGGAATTCTACTCAAGCCTCAACACCCTCACCCAACAGTTGCTAGTATTTCTAAACTCAAATGCTATGGCACAACTGGTCACCACACCCACAAGAGGGGAAAACATATTGGACTTGATCATCACCAACATCGGGACTCTATGTTCCACACCAGAGGTATACCCCTCATTGGTAACGTCAGACCATACATTTATCTCAATGTACATCCATATCCTGTCCCCACCCCCATCCTAGTTAATCTCAGTGAAGAACTTCTCAAAAGCAAATGTCACACTTCTCCAAACCAAGGTGGTATCCTTCAAAGACCTTGGGACAGTGGTACATAATGCTCAGACCGCTAAAGCCTTTACAAATGCATTCTATGGACACCTACTGGAATGCATGGATTGTGCTATCCCAAATAACAACAAGACTCACTCCTCCAAAGGCAGGGGACCTGTCTGGTGGACCCCGGACATTTATAAGCTATACAACGAAAGGAGGAGGCTACTACATGATAGAGCACAATCCCAAAAGGGGAAGGCATCTCTGATCAGTACTAGCAAAAAGCTACGATCTCTCATGAATTCATCTAAGGCCCGCTTCTAAATTGCACCAGACACTTAGGACAATCAAAAGGCCTTCTTTAGTTATGTCAGGAACCTGTGTGGAAACTCACAGATACGCTGTGAGTTACTGCATACTGACTAAATATACCCTGAACACACAGACATTGCCAACATCCTGGCAAACAGGTTCAGTGCAAATGTGTCCCCCCCCCATCTCCCCTAAAGAGCAACTGTCCATCCCAACAGAGTGTAGCCTCCCTGCCATCACAAATGAACAAGTGAGTGCTGCCCTCTCCAAAGCAGACAACACAGCATCAATGGGACCAGACGGTGTCCCGGCCTGCGTCTTACACGAGCTTCATGACAAAAGTAACCCTCACATTAAGTCACTGTTCAATATCAGAGTTACTACAGGATATGTACCCAAGGAATGGCATACAGCAACAGTGGTCCCGCTCCACAGAGGTGGTGCCACAATGGACCCCGGGCAATATCGCCCTATAAGCCTAACTAGCCTGTTCTGCAAAGCTATGGAGCATATTGTCATGGAACTCATACACATAGACATTGGGAACCTACAGACACTGGATCCTACACATTTTGACTTTGTTGTGGGCAGATCTTGCCTCTTAAACATGTTTGACTTCTTTAAACAGTTACCAGGTCCATAGACGTAGGAAAGGTTGTACACACAGCCTACCTGGACCTCGCTAAACCCTTCAACACAATACCCCACTCAGCCATTAGACATAGGCTCACCAGCTTCGATATCAACACATATGTCACAAGATGGATTACTAACTAGATCAGGCATAACACCCACATGGTGAGTATTGCAGGTGCCATGTCTGACTATAAACCAGTTACACATGGCATCCCACAAGGCTCAGTCCTGGGACCTCTCTTGTTCAGTATATATTTCTCTGATGTACAGGCTAACACAGGAGGAATATGGCTGACCATGTTCGCAGATGACTGCAAACTGGGTGCCATAATCAACTCTCCAGCTGGCACAAGCATCCTCAAACAGTGTCTCACAGAGATGGATGACTGGTGCCAGAGCCATGGCCTACAGCTAAATGCCATTAGGTGCATAGTCATCCCCTTTGGGAATAACAATGTGCCCACACATTACCACATAGGTGGTAATCCATTACGTATGGGAGGAGTTGTTAGGGATTTGGGGACACGAGTAGTTAGTAATCTCGCCTTTGACAATCATGTTGCCAATGTGGTTAGACAGACCTTTCTGTATAGCCTACCTTATCCCAAAAGGTTTCACATCTAGATCAAGTAAAGTCATTGTGCCCCTATACTCATCAGGCCCATGATTGGATAGAATGCCCCATTTGGGATGTACCTTACCCGACAACTGCAGCAACTGTAATGGCCACAAAAGTACCTCACCAAGTGGATCTAGGGACTCACACAGCTGCCCTGCGCAGTTCGGATAAAGTAACTCCAGCTCTACTCGGTCGCTTACCGCCTACTCGGATGCGATCTGTGCCTGTTGTTTAAAGCCATGTCCAACACAGAATTAATGGACATGCTCCACCTCAGGATATCCAAATCCCTTGGAGCTACACACTCCAGGGACATAAACCTCAGCACAGATATTAATAGGACATGCTGGAGGAACAGATTCTTATCCCAGAGGCTCCACTCACTCCGGAATGAAATCCCAGTCCCGCATAGGCAGAGCCCCCCACTGACCACCTACAGGAGATATCTTGACAAGTGGATGGGTGATCGTATGTTTACCCCTGGGATATCTTCTGGGTCCCTGCTAGACAGAGACACAATAGACTAAACATAAATGGGCTATCTTGTGTGACCTACTATTCACAGGCATAGTGTACTAATCTAACAGGGTTGCGAAAGCCAAACACACTCTGGCTAGGCTTATACATGTCCTAGGGCAGATAGCCTAGTATCAACCTCTGAACCTATGATAATGTTTGGGATACACATTGTTTATTGATGATACTGATTGCAAGTTTTTTATCTTCTTTGCTTTCCCACTTTCTATGAACAACCTAAGTATCTGCAGAACATATTTGATTATGACAGGGTTCCACTATAGTATATATGTGCCTGTTGTCATATAATGGTGTGCACAGGGTGGATTGCTGAATAGTGAGAGGTTCCTGGGTTAACACATGCAACTGCTGGATATGTGTGTCCCACTGCTGTACTCAGACATGGCCTAAGTGTGTGAGCATGCCCAGTTCGGCCTTTCAATGTTTTGTTGCCGGACATTTGTCTCATTTATTCAAGTGTGTGAGCATGCCCAGTGTGACCTTTCAGTATGTTGCTGTCTGAGGTCCACTACATTTGTTGATATGTGTGAACATGACCAATATTAACATTTATACTATATGCGTGTTGAAAATCAGGTTCTATTCTTACTGCAGGGCTCACCTTTGTGTCATAACTCGACAGGGATTATGCTGTGTCTGCAGGGTTTCCATGAGATACTTTGCATAGACTTATCAACATTTCTTCATACAGGCTGACCACTGAAATACTGTCATAGTTTAGTGGTTCAGTACTATGACTATAGTGCACAGTATTCTGGGTTTGAGGCCTGTCACTGCTTTATATTTTCATACTGAGCAGACCAGACTGCTTAAGGGCCAGTAGAGCAAATATGAGCATGTTGGCTTTTGTTCAGCTATGCCCAACTTAGACCAAGCTTGTCCAACATTGCTCAACATTAACCAACATTGCTGAACGTTGCCCAATATTGCTCAACATTGACCACAGTTGTGCTAGCTGGTGTGTGCAATTTAGTTTACATATACTAAATGGTGGTAAAAGCTGTTTAGCACTGCTTTATATTGCTTAACACATGGCAATCATGCCTCAGGTGGTGCTGCAGGTCTGCCTATGTTGGATGCACATACTATACTCCCTATACATGTTTGAAAACAGGTAGTGTCAAGTTAGGCATCCCTTTTACTATATGTGCAAGTCAGAGAGAGGTATCATTTTCAAGGTTCCTACTGAGCCAGTGTATGTGCTATGTGTTGCCTCTTTGCCAAGGCCAAAGCATATTGGGCACACCTCCTTCTGCCTACTGGGGCAGGCTCAAGTTGTTCCTTCTCCAAGTCACACTCTGCCTGTGATGGCCTTGGCAATGGTGGGGGGCTGTTTTGCCCGGGCTTATGGTTGGCCCTGCTTCAGCTGTTTTCACAGGATCATATTATGTAGCATAGCACATACCATGACAATTTGGGTACATGTAGTTGGTGAGTACTGCAAGGCTCCACCAGATGTGTCCAGGCACTGGAACTGTGACTTCAGCAGCCCAAACACACGCTCGATTACATTTCGTGTTTGTGCGTGTGCCTCATTATGGCATTCCTGTTGAGGTGTGTGTGCATTTCTGATGAGTGTCATCAGCCATGGCTCCAGTGCATAGCCAGCATCCCCCACTAGGTGACCATGAGGGATGTCCCCATTGGCAAATGTCTGGTACAGCTGTGACAGATGTCAGATATGGGAATCATGGTAGCTTCCAGGGCAGCCAGCACACACATTCAGTAATATGCCCTGGGCATCACACACAACCTGGCAGTTGATGGAGGGGAAGCCCTTGCGGTTAATGTAGACCCTACCCCGCTCACCGGCTGGTGCTTTGATGCATATGTGCGTGCAGTCTATTGCACCCACTACCTCAGGGTATTCCGCTATTTGCTGGAAGAGACGCATATTGCTGGCCAATACCTCATGGGATTTGGGGAAATATACATGATCACCGACATGTGTTGACATGGCATCCAGGAACTGGTGCAGTACCCTGGATGCTGATGCCTGTGATATCCCCATCATATCGTCAGTTGGTCTCTGGAAGGTACCTGTTGCAAATATTCTTAGGCCAACATATACCTTAGTTTCCACTGGGATGGGTTCCCCTCTGTTAGTTCTGTGTGTGAGGTGTGGCCTGCACAGCTCAACAATTTGCTGCATGAGGTCTCTGTCCACTCTATAGCGCTCCACTATCCCCAGCTCATGTAGCCCCTGATAGGTTACCCTGCGCCTGTACACTCTTCTCCGTCTCCTCAGTGTGGGTTGTCCAGCAGCATTCGCATTGTCACCACCCTCAGCATGTTGCATATGTCGTTTTATAACAGCAATGGCAGCCCCTAACATTTCTTTGTCTCAGTAAAACTTTTTCAGTTTTCACTTCTATTAGCTTACTGCAGTGTTGCAGTGCCTCTGAGAGAAACATAGTGAAATGTTGTTTGCAGAGTTTTAAGTGCTGTGCTGGGCTAGTGTACTGCCTGTGTAATTGCCTGATTCTGATTGTTTTCACCTGCTAGCTCTACTAGTACTCCCTGGTTAACTTCCTACTATTTGTTGTGCTTCCTTTTCCCTTTCTGTTTCCTCAGGGGGGGCAGCACCGTGCACACAAGCGCAAACATGCTCACATCAGCTCACACGCATGCACACATGCTTACACGGACTAAAACTTGCTTATTCTTGCTAAAATGCGCACACACCGGTGCAAATGCGCTTACACAACTTTAAACAACCTTGGACATGCTTACTCTGGCTTAAAAGCGTACACACAGGCTTACACACGCGCACACAGTCTTACTTGGATATACAGGCGCCCACCCACACGCAAACACGTTGCAAGTACTTCTACAAAAAACTTTAGTGTTATCCACGGCATACACCTTCAATTTCTTGACTTTAGCTAGGGTACCTGTTGACACACCTCTTCCAATGATGAGTAACTGACAGCAAACACATGCCACTCTGCTCCAATGAGCTTCACTTCTTTCATACATACCCCCCCTCGTGATGTCACCTATCTTCTACTCTGATACTCTCCTTATCCTATTCCTACACTCCACTCACTGTGCTCATTTGCTATGTAAACTTGGGATTCATTATCCTTACCCTCATTTGCATAGGATTGCTTATTAATGCTTGGTTACATCTCTTAGACTGAGCGTCCCCCCTTAGCAACCTCTACTCGGAAGCCATGCTGTCTTCGGCCTGCCATTCCCTTGCATTGTAAATTAGGAATTACAATAGAATCCACATCTGTGGATTTTAATTATTGGTTTTCTGGTTTTTAGAGTGCAGCATGTTTGTGCGGTGCTGCGCTATGCTTAAACATCGGCGATCGGGATAAAAAAAAAAATACTTTTATTTTTATTTTGCATTGGTGAACATTGCCAATGGTCGTATATTTGGCCACTGGCATACTTCCTCAACTGGATGCAACCTTTATTTGGTGCTGTCATGGCTCATTTTTGCTATTTGCAGAACCGTACTCAGTTGTCAACTGAGTACATTTCTGCAAATAACACTACTCTTACTCGGACAGGTTCAGGTTTCCTGTTTAGCAAATTTACCTCATTTGCATAGCTTTTGCCTGCAATTGAGGTAATTTGCATATCCAAGCCCTGTCCATGTAAGACTCGTTTTAGGAGCTCTGTTTCACACCCCTACCGGCTGTTCCTGGATCGCTCGGCGGACATGTTGGCTGCATGGAGTCTTACTCTACTCTTAGACTCTGTGCAAGCCTTCATGAATCCGACCCTTTATCAACTTCGATTTTACATTTTTTGCAATACTAACAAAATCTGCTCAACTATATTTTTGGCAGTGTGTTTCACTGGAAAGGATCTGATTCCTAAACAATTTATTTTTCTGTTGAAATGGTTATCACATGTGCTGTGCCACACACGTGTGCATCATTTGACCATAAAGTCTACATGTTGAATGTGAATGGTACACTACTACTGCTTTCAGATACCTTAACCACATTTTTCCTTGACAAAATCTCATAGTTTGGTTTCACTGCCTTTATTAGTTTACAAAAGCCCTCATTTTCAACAATGCTTAATGGCTGGGACTCAATTGCAATCAATAACACTAATATTTTTTCACTTTTTACTTGCTGCTGAAGTATTTGTCTTGTTCATAAAATCTGTCATGGTCTTTTGACCTACCAGAATTTTCTGTTCCTGCTTTGAATCAATGATTATTTTTTGTTTTACTTCCAATTAGTTTTTGTATTCGCCTTGAAATAGGATATAATGGAAATTATGAGTACGCTCCACGTCGGAAGAGATTGCTTGTAGTTGACCTTTGACTTTTATAACAGTGTTGTCAGCACACAGTTTGCATTTGCATTCACTGACTGAGGATGAATGGTTAGGAAAAAGGCAGTCATTATACACATATATGGGATGTCGTTAACACATTCTTTGAGTGATGGTGCCTTCTGAACACTCTGGAAGTGTTATTTCAGATGTCACTCTTACTTCTTCATCTACCACTGCCTGCACACTCATGACGATGGTCTATTTATCACAAATCACGCTGACAGTAATGAGCTGTCTCCTTCCCATTACCTCGGATATGTGCTGCAGTAAAATCATACAAGAGAAACATTACTTAGTGAAGCAGCTCTCAGTAAATTTTTAAATGCAGTGTTATACTTTAACTGTGTCAGTATCTATAAAGTGCTAAAACCCCCATAACCAGGAGTACTTCAGAAACCTAGCAGTTAATGGTGACAGGTCAATTTACTACATAATGTGTTGCCTTGATCACATAATGCAGAGACTGCCTTACTGCAATTAGTATATTAATCTGTAGATAATCTAGATACTATGTAATAATTCAGGGATTACATAATGATCTATATGCTAATTGAATCAAGGCATTCTATATACCACAATAGTCATGCTTCTCACAAACTGAATAATCCAGGCTAAAGCTAGACTTAAGTCTTTTCTCTAGGTATTATAATACAGTGCCCATTGTACGGGTCAAATTGTCCAAGCCAACTTTACTATTTTAAATCTGACACTTAGGTTATGCTACTACTGCCTACCACAGAACTACCTGCAACTTAAGCAAAGACCTTGTATTACACAACAGATCTAAGTACACCAGTACGGCACACCAACATCAAGGCAAAGGTAAAATACTCACATTTAATGGCCAGACAACTTTTTTCACTCAAGAATGACTTAAATACACACACACACACACACACACGCACGCACACACACACACACACACACGCACACGCACACACACACGCACGCACATGCACACACACACACACACACACACACATACACACACACACACACACACACACACACACACACACACACACACACACACACACACACACAGATCAAAATCAATGTCCCATTAATGCTGCACAGAATTATGATAATCAACTTACAGATATCTCATGGCCATGAACATTAATACAAATGCCTCCTACTTTTACATTAAATAAACACTGCTCCATGTTTATCAACTGTCTCTTAAGTGAATAGTAAGAATTTCCCTCAGGTTCTGGCTGTGTCCCATATCTTGCCCTGCAATCTGTTCATCTCATTATCCTTGTCACTGGCTACACTGGAGAGACACAGCACAGGCTAACATTAAAAAAAAACAGCGTTTGCATTATCATTCAGAAAACTGTATTACCGTCTCAAAATGTTGTCTCTGTGATCACAGGAGCAACACATTGGTCCAAATTAACAAAAGACTTGCTCTCAGTGTGACCACTTATAATGAGAGCAGGCTGAGAGCATGTGTTTTGGAATCTGTTCCATGGTGTAAGCTTGTTTATACATAGACCTTACATTGAAATAGGTCCCTTACACTGATAGGAAATCTTTCAGAATCAGGGCAACTCTTGGAAGCTAGCCCATTGTTTTGGACTGCAGCTAGCCATCAATAATCATGAAATGGCTACTTTACTTTTTGTGATCTAGTAATGTCACACAAGCATGTTTTGTTGTGTATATAAAATATACTTTAAACAAAAAGTAGTTCTGGGTGATGAAAAAATACATGCATGCAAGTGGACAAAAGAAATAATTTAGAAAATAAAAGGATAGCTTGCAATTCGGTCAAACTTCATCTGAAGCCATTTCTGTTTCAAAAATAGAGACATGAAATAACTTATGCAGCTTTAAAAAGAGCTTTTCAAGTGTCATGTATTAATATTTGCTGAGAAGTCATTATATTATAGTCCATTGCAGTACAAAAAGTATGTATATCACTCAACTGTCCAGATTTTTGTCTCGTATTTTTGTTTTGTTCTTCACAAAATGTGTTGTTTTCTGGCAAATCATAGAAGATTGTATTGACTATCTAATGACTGACATTTGAGTTTCTGATTTCATACCTGGCAGAAAATACATGGTAACACAAAACCTTTTACTCTAGCTACTTTCTAAGTTTATGAGAGCAACATTTAAAATTTGTCCCCATCTTTACACCTTTGTCTCTTCATTATTTTTGATTGTTTGTCCACATGTCTTGTACTAAGAGGTACAAAGGTAGAGTACATCTTTATGTGCAGCATAGCTACAACAACCTACATCTTCATGGGCTACCTCAGGTCTCTTTGAAATGAAGATTTACTTGGCTGTCTTGTATCTTGAAATTGAAAAAGGAAAAAAAAAAAAAAAGAAACACAGGAGACTCATCCACAATCTTCCAGTGAGGAGAAAACTCAGCCCTTCGGCTATTCATAAGTGCTCCTCAAGATAAACAGAAACTTCTCGTATCCTCCAAGGATCCCAGTGGTAACTTCTTCAAGAAGTTGATAAAAACTCATAACCTTTTAGGAATAATGCTTCAAGCTCCAAATAGAACAATCCAGAATAATAGAAAAAAAGAATACTTTTAACCTGCAGAAAAAGCTGTTTAAATCCCATGCCTGCAGACACGTTGTGCTGCCCCTCTGTTCCCTTAACTTATCGAAAATTTTATTTATAGGCCAAACATGGAGGCTTTGCCTATTCTCTGTTAGGAACAGACTGCAAATAACAACATACGATTTGTTAGACAGCCACGGTACTGAGGAAGTTTAGCAGAAAAAAAGGCAGTTCTGCAGCTCTGTAGTAATGCCCTCACTGGAAACTTCAACCAATGAGAGTGGCAGCAGCAACAAGAGGAAACAATTGGCTCATAGTTTCAAGTCCTCCAAGATCACAAATTCTTGTAAATGACGCTGTGGGCATAGTACTAGTTTGGCTGTCTCTTATTAGTATAGTATACACATAGCCGACATTAGGTATAGGCTATCTAGGTGACCACCTACGGTGCCGCTATAGCAGGGGCACTTTTCCAATAATTATTTGATTATTTTTTTCTTGTAATAAAGAAATGGTTTGTTTAAAATCTGTGATCTGAATAAAAGAAAATCTGAAGAGTAAGACAAACTTTGAGAAAAAGGAAGAAAAAAGTTATTTAGATGGTGTAAATAGCCCATGATGGATGCACCCAGTGGTGTGTGTGTGTGTGTGTGTGTGTGTGTGTGTGTGTGTGTGTGTGTGTGTGTGTGTGTGTGTGTGTGTGTGTGTTATGTGTGTGTGTGTGTGTGTGTGTGTGTGTGTGTGTGTGTGTGTGTGTGTTGGGGGGCCGTTGATGAGCACTTTTGCCTAGGTCACCAGTTGACCAAAGGCCATCCCTGAGTATACAACAGATCCATAAAATATTATATTAGAGTTAAATATAAAAAACTGACTTCTCAAGATTCAGCAATAAGAGTGATGATAACAGAACTCTCATCTCACAGCTTGTAGTCAGTAAGGTGGGAAAAATATGAAATCGGCTCAACTTGTTCCTGGTTCTTAACCTTACAGATCATGAGCCACAGCTGAGCTTACTCTTGCCCACCAATAGGGGCATGTGCTGGCCCTGTTTACTGGTCCTGCTCATCTTGACTGTTATAGTGTTTCTGCTCTGACAGAATGTAAGTAATCTGGAGGGTCAGATAGTGCCTTTTCCACACTACCATAGCTAGTCTGCAAAGGAGGTAGGTTATGGTTTGCCCTTCCCCAGCTTACGAACCACAACACTATGGTGTTGTCTGTTATTACTGTTAGAGGGCATAGAATCTAAAAATGGTTTAAAGATTTGAGAGCATTTATCAGTGAAAGCATTTGTTTGACAATTATGTGTTTTAATTTGTCCTGTTTGTTCCACAGACCTTGAACTGTCACTCCATTGCATTTACCTTCCCAAGCCAAGTCTGAGGCATCTGTAGTTAAAGACTGAGTAGGAGCAGCTAGAATGGTAAAAGGCAGATCTGGGATGAATGACAACTGAGTTCACCCACAGGAGTAGATCCCTTTTAACAAACTGCAGCACTATGATCTGAAATAATTATCAGGTGTTGATATCAGGTCCAAACTGATTTGATGAACCATTTCATTTTCCTAAAGTGTAGCCTGGCCTAAGTGCAGTCCTTTGATATTCCCTGGCAGATGCCAGAGTCTGACTGGAAAATATCAGAATCTGCTTGTAAAATTCCACTTTGCCCTGAAGAAGAAAAAAATTTCTTGAGGGATGTATCCAGGAGACCTTGCAGAAGCCCTATCCTGTGAGACAGAATGAGAGATTTCTCTGTGCTCACCTGAAATCCCAGATTGATAAAAAGCAGAGGCATTGCTGCCTCATCTAGTGCCTGTGACTATTTCTCAATATTGGTCCCCCCTCAGCTAATGAGCAAAAAAAGGGTCCACAATCTGGTGGATTGTGATCCTGAAATGTAGGAGCCACTCAACCAACCAGCTCCTTTTTCTGCATTACACCTCTCCTCAGTTGCTCAGTTATGGAACAATTAAAAAGTCTGTGATCAGGTACCTGGGGCTCCTGAAATGCAGGAGCTAATCAGTTCTAATTTCTGTGCCTTGCCCTAAACTGAGCATTGCAACAAGTGGGCTTGACCTCAAATGCAGTGCTGGCTTTTAGAAGGCAGTATTCACTAAAGGACAGCTGGGATGATAGATCCTATGGCTGATAGTTCCTGCTAACACTTTGCTTCTGCAGAAGTTGCCCCCTTTCTCCCACCTTAGCTATGTGTTAGAAAAATATGTATTAATGTGTGTATTAGTAATATGCTTAGTGCATTCAGAGCCTAAAAGAGTTAACACATTTATTCTGTTTCATACTGCATAAATCTGTACAAACTGCAGTTGCTTTTTGACCTTGTACTGTCAGCTAAATCTTGCTTGTGCCTTGGAAATTTACTGAGAAGCAGATGATTTCTGCTTGCGTTAGGAAAATAATGAATAGAACAATACTGCTTATATGAAACTCAGACAAGAAGTTCCGCTATGCTATGAGACCATACACAGCTGTAGAAATAACAGATAATTAGGACAAAGCCTGCTTGAAAATATGAACTGCAATCAGCATTTGCTTGTATCTGTATTAGAAAAGTACCTTGAAAAGTAACAGTGTACAATAGACGCTTGTAAATGAAGTACTGGTCACCAAGGCCAGGTTGTTTTTCTGAAAAGCTTCTCACAAATCTAGTCATGTCAGCAGAAAATCTGAAGTAACACCTGCTGTAGTACAATGCTTAAAGTTGTGTTTGATTACATCAGCTTAGAAGGCCATGTCTTGTAAAACAGTATACGAATGAACATACTTCCTGTTAGTAGTTAGACAAATCCTTGTATTTGCATGTTTTTGTCTCCTTGCTGCAAGTAAATTAAAGTGCCTTAACTGAACCTTACGTGTATTGGTCTTTGAAGTTTTTTCCTTTGACAGATTGGTCCTTCGGACCGGAAACTTTCACTTCGCCTTGGATCAGACAGACCAGGTGGCTTGAAGCTGTACGGGGAAGAAACCACATCGGTTCTTCTTATTTGAAAAGTCCTCCGACTGAATTGTCGTACAAAAGAGGCCAGCCACTTTCTGATCTGCGACTGAAGGACGGGTTTACTCGAACCAGGTGATCAATCACGAAGGCTCAGGTAAGGTGACTCTACCTTCTTTTCTGTTTTAGATCAGGGACTAGATCTGTAATTGTTCTGTTAGAGTCTGTTTATAAGTCAGGGACAGAAAGATTACTGTCTTGTCATAGATCAGGGAAACAGAGCAGGTAGGCAGTCATTCTGAAGAGACTATAAAAATATCCGTAGTACCACGTAAAAATAACGTGTTATGTAACGATTCAAAGGATAGAACAAAATGGGTAATAATTGTACAAAAAGGTCCCAAAATCCGCCGTTAACCGAAGACGCGAAATACATGCAGTCACAGCGTGCTGATAATATTAAATATTACTCAAAATGGGTTAATAAATATGAATTTGATGGTAAACTAGAAAAATCCTCACTTGTCAAACTTGTCAAACAGCTTAAAACCGATTCTAAAGGTCGGGTAAAGAAACGTCAATTAGGAATTCCTCAGGCACACAGGTGGATTGAGGAAGTAAACCGAAGGGAACAAAAGAATAATTCAAAAGCAATGTTGTTAGATAAGGAGGACAATAATTTAGTAATAGCATCAGCCCCTCTGCCTCCCTTACCAGAATATGAGGTAAGTGAACAAATTAGTCCACCCCTGCGATATCCTGCTGTCATTATGAGTAGAGACACTACAAAAGCGAAACCATTTGTTAGAGATCCCGTAGAGACCAGGTCTCGAACATGGGCAGGAAACTCAAAAGGGGACATTGAGTTATATCAAATGGGTAGAAATTCACGATATATGAGTGAAGAAGAAATATGCCCACTTACAGAAGTGCCTAATCCTCAGGCAGGGCAAGAAGGTCAGGACCCAACTATTCTAGTGTATAGACCCTGGACTCAGGAAGACATCCGGAAAGCCACTGAGGGAATTCCCCATCCAAAAGTTAATTTTAGAAAGTTCTTAGAAGATTTGCAAGGAATGAGGCTGAGTTATAATTTAAACGGAGAAGAGGTAGAAAAAGTAGTCAGACAAACTGTGGGACCAGATTGGCACATGATTAGTGGCGACTGGAATCCCCGTGATATTGCGCTCAGGCCCCTCCCACATAGCAGCGCAGAGTTAGACAACAGAGTGAAAGGTCTTACAGACTGAATCTCTGAGAAATGGAAGCTTAGGGCAGACTGGACTTGCATTAATCAATGCATCCAACAGGAAGGTGAAGCTATTGACCGATATTATGCCAGACTATTAGAATATTTTAATAACCATTGTGGAATGCAGGTTCCTGAAGATCAGACACATGATTCCCCATATGAGCAGCAGTTAAAGAATGCATTTTTGAAAGGCAGTATTGCACCCATAAGCAGTTTTATTACAAAACACATGGTAGATCATCGTACAAGCAGGTTACAGTCATTGCTTGAATATGCTAGACATGCCGAAAGGCATTTTAATAGCAAAAAGAAAAATAAAGCCCAAGTATTTTCTGTAGAAGATGGAGCAGAAGTATATGTAGTACAGTCTGGGAAAAAGGGCAAGAAAAATGCCCAGGGAAACAAACAATCTGATCAATGATCAGAGGACTTTGAAGGGCGAAAGAAAAGGGGTGAATGTTTTAAATGCGGCAAGAAAGGACACTTGGCAATGGATTGCATGAAAAATAAGAAGGCAACCATGGAGGATAAGGAGGGTGAGGACTGACTATATTATAGTCAGGAATCACTAGAAGGGGATAGCAGAGAAGGGACAAATGAGAAAGTGACAGAGGGAGTAGAGAATGTGACAGAAGAAATAGAGGAAGCGCAGGAAGTCATGGATAGTGAAGAAAATGAAATATTGGATTTGGCTTTATTGAGCTTAGAGCTCTGTTAGCAGACACAAAACCAGAAGTCACACTCCTGGTAAAAGGGAGGGAAGTCACATTTTTGTGTGACTCAGGGGCCTCATGGATCCTGGTACATCCCTCCAAACTGCCAGAGAATTCAGAGTCACCTGATTACATATTAGTGAAAGCAGCTAATGGACAGCTGTATCGGGAGCCCCTCTCCCATAATATTGTGATAACTGATCCTGTTTCAGGATTGACCCAGAAAAGTAAAATTGTTGTTTCTGAAAAATGCCCAGTAAACCTCTTGGGCAGAGATCTTATGCAGTTATTTGGTATAGCAGTAGTTCCGACTATGCAGGGTATGAAAGCACAGCGACAAATTGATACCTTTGCAGTGCAATCGGAGGGTGGAATGTTTTATTGGTACAGCCAGGACTTGGTTACGACTGGTCCAGGGGCAGTGACCGAGGAGTTGATGAACGTAGCCATCAGCAAGTTCCCCTCCCTTGACATTGATAAACAACATTTGTTGCACTGTACTCTGTATTATTGTAATACACCAGGACCTGATAAGGAATATGAGCAAGAATGTTTAGAAATCGTGCAGATTGGTATTACGTAATCTGTACTGGGACACAGAAGGGAACAGTGTAGCCAGCTGTTCAATGCCCCAGGAGTTCTTTGCACTCTATAAATCTAATCGATTACCACATGTTAGCTTAACTAAGGACAAAAATGTGAAATGGGTAGACTTAGGAGAAAAAGTCACGAGATGCAAAAAAACAGACAGAGCTAGAACTGTCAGAACAAAGAATACAAGTGCAGAAACTGAATTGGATAACCCAGACCCACACAGCTGTACACTTGCAGTCTAGCAAGGACAGCTTATTAGCACTCCTATTGAAGGAGGAGGAGAATGCCTTACAGAATATACCAGAAACTCTCTGGTCAACAGGAAAATCAGATGTAGGACTTATTCGTACAGCGGGACCAGTTACTATTACGCCAAAGTCAGCATTTAGACCACAAAAAAGACAGTATCCCTTAAGAAAAGATGCAGAGGTAGGAATGAAACCTATTAAAGTAGCTTTGCTTAAAGAAGGGGTGCTGGTGGAATCTCCTGATTCACCATGTAACACACCCTTATTTCCTGTTAAGAAAGCGAACGGGGAGTGGCGTATGGTCCAAGATTTACAAGCTGTAAATGACGCAGTAATACCAAGGGCACCTACGGTGCCAGACCCACACACCCTGTTGAATGATTTAAAACCTCAACAGAAATATTTTTCTGTGGTAGACATCAGCAATGCGTTCTTCTCAATACCGATATACCCTGACAGCCAGTATTGGTTTGCATTCACATTTCAGGGGAAAAGGTATACATATACGCGACTACCACAGGGGTATTGTGAAAGTCCAACAATATTCTCACAAGAAATGGCAAGCAACTTGGCAGGGTTTACCCCACCGAGAGGTAGTCAGATTTTGCTTTATGTTGATGATATCCTGCTGGCGTCCCCCACCCAGCAAGATTGTAAAGAAGACACTATAGCGCTATTACAATTTTTAGCCACTGAAGGACATAAAGTAAACAAAAATAAACTGCAGTTTTGGAAAAGACAAGTTAAATACCTAGGATATTTAATATCCAAGGAGGGTAGAACATTAGATGAGGACAGAAAAATAGTGATTTTTACAAGCACCAAAACCCACTACCAAGAAGGAAATTATGTCCTTCCTGGGTACGACTAATTTTTGTCGGAGTTGGATTCCAAACTATGCCTGGAATCTGCACCACTGACTAACCTGATTTATAAAAAGCCTATGGCAGCACAGGATTTGTTACAATGGACACCAGAAGCAGAATCTGCCTTCTGCAAACTGAAACAGTTAATATCATCCTCACTAGTTTTGGGATTACCAAACTATCATAAATGTTTTTTCCAAACTGTAGATTGTAAGCAAGGTTATATGACATCAGTGTTAACACAGCAGCATGGGGACAAGCAACGCCCAATTGCTTATTATTCATCACAACTGGACCCAGTGGCATGGTCTTTACCTCACTGTGTACAAGCAGTAGTTGCAGCTGCAATGGCAGTACAGGCTTCAGCCTCAGTAGTGTTGTTCCACCCTCTCACATTGAGAGTGCCTCATGCAGTCGCGATTATTTTACTGCAAGAGAAGGTAGCATATCTTTCCCCTGCTAGGCATCTTTCCTGTATGACTATATTGTTGAGCCAACCTCATATGACAATTGAACGATGTACGACTTTGAACCCTTCTACCTTGCTCCCAACCCCTGCGGATGGCACACCACACAGCTGCCTGCAGGTGATTGAGCAAAAGACACTGCCTAGAAAAGATCTTATAGATGTTCCCTTGGATAATGCCGAGGTGACATACTACGTGGACGGCTCATGCAAAAGGGGTCCTGCAGGGCAGAACCTAGTAGGATATGCAGTAGTTTCTGACACAGACATTATAGAAGTGAAATATTTGCCACACAGTTTATCTGCACAGGCAGAATTGATTGTCTTGACATGGGCATGTACCTTAGCAAAGGGTAAATGTGTGAACATTTTTACTGACAGCCAGTATGCTTTTTCTACTGTACATGTTTTTGCGCAACAGTGGAAAAATCGAGGAATGATAACATCTACTGGCAAACCGATTAATCATGCACAGTTTATTTTAGATCTTTTAGAATCTATCCAGTTACCTCAGAAGGTAGCTATTTGTAAATGCACAGCTCATACCAAGCAACAGGATAGGATTTCAAAAGGTAATGCGAGAGCTGATACAGCTGCAAAGCAGGCAGCTTCAGAAGTATTTCTTTTGAATGAGGAATTACAACCCTCTGAGATTTTAGACTTAGAAATGTTAAAAACAATGCAGACACTTACTACAAAAGCTGAAAAACAAAGATGAGTAAAACAAGGAGCAATTCTCGAAAAGGGGCTGTACATCTCTAAAGAAAGGAAACCGATATTGTCATCTAATTTGTTTAGATATGCAGCTTTGTTGAGCCATGGACAGAGCCATGTCTCAACAGGGGGATGGTACAGCTGGTGAACCAAGTGTTCATGACATATGGCTTCTCAAATTACTCTAAAAAATTCTGTTCGTTATGCCACACCTGTAATAAACATCATGCACAAGGGGTGTTAAAGCCCAAGCAAGGGAGTTTCCCTACACCACCGTATCTCCGTTTCATACTATCTGTATGGATTTCATAGAGTTGAATAAATGTGAAAATAAGAAGTATTGTCTTGTCATTGTAGATATGTTTTCCAGATGGGTAGAAGCCTTTCCAACTAAAAATCCAGATGTTACAATGGTAGCCAAAGTCCTTGTCAAAGAAATCATCCCTAGATTCGGCATTCCGGAAAGCATCTACAGTGACAATGGCATGCACTTCGTGAATCAGGCCATACAACAGCTAAGTAAATATTTCGTAATTTCTTTAAAAAATCATTGTGCGTATCACCCTCAATCAGCAGGGCTAGTAGAGAGGCATAATGGGATTTTAAAGAGTAAGCTAAGAAAATTAATATCAGAAACACAGATAAATTGGATGTACTGTCTGCCCCAGGCACTGTTGAGCATGAGAACTATTCTGAATGCAAAAGGATTGACTCCTTTTGAAAAGCTCTTTGGAAGGGCTTACTATATACCTCAGTGGAAATCTTTCATGCCCACAGACTAGGAAGCTGATGGTACATTAGCAGAGTATATGTTTAAGTTATTAAATTCTAAACATTTGTTGCAGTTAAATTCAGTTTCAGATAAAGAACGAACCAGACCGTCAGAAGTGGCAGTGCCCCCTGAAACTTGGATTTGGCTGAAGGTGGTCAAAAAGAAGAACTGGGCATCTCCAAAGTGGGAAGGTCCATATCAAGTGCTTTTGTCAACACCCACTGCAGTCAAGATCACGGAGTGTGCCTCTTGGAACCACCTGACACACTGTAAATTAGTTAAAGACTTTGAACGAGACAAAAATCTTGTCAGATGTCAAGAGCAAAAATGATAGAGTCCAGAAGAAACAGGAATGCAGAACAACCCTTTCCTCAGAAGTATTGCATAATCATCCTGTTAACTGTATCTGTGACAATAATCTTTTTGTTGTGGCCTTTTCTTTTCCCAGCCACACAGACTGAACTGAATAAATGTGAAGCGTTACTCATAAACTGGCATCCAAACTTTAACACTTATCAGGCAATTAAATATGTGTATGCTGAGACTTTCAATGTTTCGAATTGCTGGATTTGCACAGCTTTGCCAACAGCATACGGGGGGTTATTAATGACTACAGTCCCCCTAGGGGTCAATGAGACCTGGGAGAACTTGATTTATGATACCTCAACCATTACAGCACAAGATAAAATAGCACTGCACTTGTCTGTTCCACAAAAGGGAACTGTGTGTTTTTATAAAAATGATACTGTCCAGGTGGGTTGGAGCAATTGCAATGTGACTGTTCCTTATAGATGTTACACTAAAGGTAACAAAGTAGATCTTTATTGTAATACAAACTATGATTCATTTCTTGGATTGATGCACAAAACACTTGATGAAGTAAAACATAAGTCTGTTCTTTATAAACAGCTGTCTGTAATTGATAGAAAAATGTTTCATGCAGGGTGAGTGTATATTCACAGCAAGGTTACTACTAAAGTAGAGGATTGTTATTTTGTGTGTGGCAGAAAGGCATACAAATGGTTACCTGAAAATTGGTCCGGCAGTTGTTTTTTGGGTTACCTGGTTCCAGCCATACGACACACTGCAGTTTTGCCTCATGGGAAAATTCGAAATGTCCAAGAAGTCATCAAGAAACTTGTAAATCCAGTGGGACAAATCAATGCGCATTGGAAAGACCATCACTCTCTTGGCAAAGGACTGACACACATGGACTTGAGTGATAGCGTTATATCGTGGGCAGGCATATTACCAGCATATGGAGCAGTGAAATCGATCTGGGAGCTGAGAAAACTGTCAAAACTTCTCGAAGTAATGAGCAACGCAACATTTTCTGCTCTCGAATTGGTGACTGATGAACTGAATGCTATGAGAACTGTAGTGCTCCAAAACCGCATGGCTTTTGACTTCACCCTAGTGGCGAGAGGTGGTATGTTCGCTTTAATTCAAGAAGAATGCTATTTGTATATTCCTGACCATAAACACGAGATAGACAATCATCTTGAGGTGATTCAACAAGTGTCGGCCATGACCAAACCAGGCCCAAACCCACTGACGGACTTTTTCCAGAAATGGTTTGGGGGGTGGGGTACCATCCTAATGAACATCCTGATTGCCATTTGTGTAGGTATGCTCCTACTGGAAGTATGTGTTTGTTGTGGTATCCCCTGCATGAAAAGACTGATTAAAGACCTTATAGACATGTCAGTTTCTGAAACCTTATATCAAAGTACTGTGTTTGAAGAACTGTTAAAAGACTGAAAATACTTTCATAAGTTTAAACTGAATGACTCTCTTAACTGCAAATCCTGAGTGGAAGAGGTTAGGAGAAGAAAACAAACTGTTTATGCTTATTTTGAAAGTAGAATAAAAGTATTAATAGGGGGGAATGTTAGAAAAATATGTATTAATGTGTGCATTAGTAATATGCTTAGTGCATTCAGAGCCTAAAAGAGTTAACACATTTATTCTGTTTCATACTGCATAAATCTGTACAAACTGCAGTTGCTTTTTGACCTTGTACTGTCAGCTAAATCTTGCTTGCGCCTTGGAAATTTACTGAGAAGCAAATGATTTCTGCTTGCGTTAGGAAAATAATGAATAGAACAATACTGCTTATATGAAACTCAGACAAGAAGTTCCGCTGTGCTATGAGAACATACACAGCTGTAGAATTAACAGATAATTAGGACAAAGCCTGCTTGAAAATATGAACTGCAATCAGCATTTGCTTGTATCTGTATTAGAAAAGTACCTTGAAAAGTAACAGTGTACAATAGACGCTTGTAAATAAAATACTGGTCACCAAGGCCAGGTTGTTTTCATGAAAAGTTTCTCACAAATCTAGTCATGTCAGCAGAAAATCTGAAGTAACACCTGTTGTAGTACAATGCTTAAAGTTGTGTTTGATTACGTCAGCTTAGAAGGCCATGTCTTGTAAAACAGTATAAGAATGAACATACTTCCTGTTAGTAGTTAGACAAATCCTTGTATTTGCATGTTTTTGTCTCCTTGCTGCAAGTAAATTAAAGTGCCTTAGCTGAACCTTACGTGTATTGGTCTTTGAAGTTTTTTCCTTTGACACAATGCTACTTACATTTTTTTTCCAAAGCCTGAGATTCTTCACAACTTGTAAAAGAATCTGCAAAAATAAGGCAGTTGTCTAAATATGGTAAAATGTTAATGTCCTGCAATATGCAGTGGGCTATTATAAGGCTTAGACATTTTGTAGACATTCTTGGAGCTGTTAACAACCCAAAAGTTAAAGCAGAGAACTGAAAATGTAAACGACACCCAGAAAAGAGTAAAACAATGAAATATTTGAGAATTTGCATGTGATGATAAACCAGAGCAACTAGGAAACTAGGAGGAGAAATGACTGGCAACAAAGACTGTAGAGAGCATTTAGAATTATGTGATTTTGATGAGAAGGTTCAGAGTGACAGGGTGGCAGAGAGGTAGCATTCTCACCTCAAAGCAAGAAGTTTTCTGATTCAGCTCTCAACTGGAGTGCCTTCTGTGTGGAGTCTGCATGTCCTGCCTGTGCTCAAATGGGTTTTCTGTCACATTCTAAGGACACACATGGTCACATGTATGAGTGCACATGACTGTGTGTGGTATGGAAGAACAGCAATATCAAGGCTAGCCATCCTGTGGTGTGAACATTAGTTCTAGATGATTGTCACTGTTGATGTGATACCCCAACCCCATGTGCAAGGAATGGAAAACAATAGATTATGGAGGGATGAATGTGAAAGTTCAGAAAATAAAGGTCTCGGAGAAGTAGCCAGGTCTCGTCTTTCTTTGGTACCAGAAAGATTCTTGAATGAAATCCTGTTCTAGTTTGATCTGGGGAACAGGCTGTATAACTCCCTAAGACAGCATTTGATATAAGACAGGAGGAAACGGGGAGGCTTAACTGAATGGTTGCAGTGGAATCCTTTTGGAAAGGAGGAAGGGAGACCCACTATCAGTGGTAGTCATTTTGAATGTTTCTTAGAATCCAAGAGTCAAACGTTATCTGGTGCCACAAAAGGAACTGAAGACCTAGAGTGCCAGGGTGGGAAGGGGCATAAAAGGGCATATAATCAGTACAATTTCTTAGATTTTCCTTGATTTTGAAAGGACCTTTCCTTTTTTATGAACCCCCCCCCCCCAAATTGCTCTCTGAAATTTTGTTTGCATGTGCCTAGCTAAGATTGCTTATTTTATTTTAATTTTTAAAAGGAACTTGAACTAGAAGGAAAGTTTCTATTATATTTTAGCTTGGAGGGTTGAAAATATGGGTACCCCCCCCCGAATTAACTTTCATCTTTCAGCAAATATTTAAGGACCTCAACAAAGACCAAAGAACACTCTTTAGTCCTTCTGAACATTTCAGAGCTCAGAAATGATATTCTTTGGTAAATTCTGAGAACATAACTGGCCAAATATTCTCATCACTGATGCAGTGGACACTGTTGAAACATCATCAGCAATGTCATAAAAACATTTAGAGAGTATATGGTTACCTGAGACATAGAAGATGTCAAAGAATTCAAAGATTTCTTCATCTTTGAAGAAGGGAGGTCAGAAATTAACTTTCATGCCAAAGGAAGCCAGCTGAAACTTAGATGTGATCCTGAAAATTCAATATTCTAAAGCATAAAGTGAAAGAATTATAATTTTTGTTTCACAAACCTATCAAAGGCTTTCCTATATTTATCAGAAAGAATAGGGGTCACTGTCATAAGGTACTTAGCGCAAGATTGTTTTGGTTAGGAAATAAATGCAGGTTCTGCTCTAGAGTATGAAAATGAAATGTTTGGGTCTGGGGAGCTTTATAAAAATGTCGGCACTTTCTGGGGCAGGTGGCTGTCAGAAACGCTCCTAACTGCAAAAAATGCTTCCTCTAATGCTGGCAAAGCAGAAGCAGCAGCTGCATGAGGAAAATGCATCTGCAGCAAATCATAATTTTTTCATTGAGACAATTTATTTTTGTTCCCACTAAAATAACCCCTTCATGCTGGCAAGTGTTTCAGAAAAAAACAACTTCTCAAGTGGGGAATCCGAGGAAAACTTTTCGAAGTTCAGATTCCCCATTCTGTGGAGTAAGAACTTGAGAAACATGAGATAGATCTGATTCCTGTACCTTAGACTGAGAATCAGAAGCTGAAAGAGAGGAAAAACTTTTTCCATTTTAAAATGAAAGGAGAACTCTGCTGAAAATGGACATGTATCCAGCCAGACTAGCCCGGTTAACAAATGTAAAATGTAAAATAAACTCAGAATGTAAAGACTGAAAGGCTTTAAATTAACATTTAGCAAAACCCAGCCAATCCTCCATGTCTACCAAAGATAACAGAGGTACGGGAGAAGAAAAATGCTTAACTTTATAGTTCTTTTCCTGGGAGAACCCCCACCATCAGAAAAACAGTGCCCTAAAGAAAGGTTCTTTGTCCAAGAATCAAGCTCTTCAGAGCAGCTTCATAAAGGTACAATGTCCACTCCCTCCTCTGATGCCAACATGAGTGATTCACCCTTGCCTAAAAAGGGCAGCTGAACAGCCGCAGAGGATGTGCCTGCCTTTTAGTCCTTAGAAGCTTCCCACGGAGCAACACCAGAGGGACTGACAGAAACTAATAAGCACTCAAAGGAACCCAATACAAAAACAGCAGAGGAATTTGGGGGCAAGACCAAAGCCTCCCGTACATTTCCCTTTTTACAGATCAGGGAGGGAACAACTGAGGAGCCAGGACCAGGTCCATATACTACTGAAAAAAGTGTCCAAGAAGTGGAAAGTATAGTTTTAGTATATTCATCTTACCTCCTAACTAAAAAACTTAGCCTTGAAGTAAACATTTTTAGTGACAACCACTAAAAACATTAGCCCTAGTCTGTAGCAAAGTTAACACTGGGAGGGATTTCCCATTGGAATACTTATCTGACCAGCTTTGAAGCAGAACAGTCATCGATCCCTTGAAGCCCATGGAAGACAGAGCTTTTTGACAACAAGCAATTTCTGATGGTTTGGCATCCTAACCCCTGACTTTATGCTGCTGTCTACTAGTGGTGGTTAGGGTATGTAGAAGATGGACTAAAGCTTTGGAAGATGACTGGTCATCCAGTTCTTGTCAGAGTATGTTCCACATAGCTTGGGCTACTACAACAGTGATCTAATGATGAACATGAATGGTGATACTGAAAGCTACCTCTTAGGGTTATTGGAGAAAGGGTAGGGAGATGATAAACATTGCAGCCACTTGTGCTACTGCCATAGAGGAATAAAGTCCTAACTACTGTGCAGGTGACCCAGATTTAGTTAGCAGCTTAGGTGCTTGACCGTACAGGTGGAAAGGATGGGCATGCCCACCCTGGTAGGGGAGGTGCCCACTCATCTCATACAACTGCTCCAATGATAAAACCTCAGCTAGAAAGCAGAGGCCCATCAAGAATTTTTGAGCCAATATGGGGATGAGGTGGCCGTGACTTGTCAGCACATGTGAAGGAGCTCTGTAGAGTCACCATTTTGTAATGTGCAGTGAATTATGGACACACTTTAAAATGGAGCTTTGAGAAGATAATTGTATGAGCTAAATAGTTTAAGGTTGTAATGCTAAAATATTAGATATCTGCAATATTTCAAGTATTTCTACAGCAACCTTGATATTATATCAAATAGTAAAGGTACTTAGGGAATAGACTGAATTATAGGATGAGGTTGAAAGAGATGTGGTTGTAGGATCAATCTTATGATTATTGCATAAATCTAGATCACCCATAGAAGCCAGGTTGGTGTAATAGTTAAGGTATTTACCTTACAGATACAAGATGGAGAGTTTGATGCCCACATGGTGTAATTGTCTAGACTTAAATTGGCCCACACAAGCAATTAGTCTAATATGAGCCTTGGGTGCTGCTAGTTACTAATCTAGGTTCCAGCTGTTAGTCTTAAAAGCATCCTAAAACCTTTCTTACAGAAGATAAATAGTTCATTTTTACTATAAAACCCTCCTTATGTTACTGTTACCAAATATTGTATTTGGAGATAACAGATTGTTTGCATGCTAGTTTAAAAACTTCCCCCATATCTGCAAAAGAAATGCCAAATCAGAAAGGGAGAATAGTCTGGGTCATAACAAAATCCTTGCTAGTAAAAGAAAAAGAAGAAGGGCTTCTTTGCCTTTCCTTTTTATCCCCAAACATTGTTACTACTGAAGAAGGTCCACATCTCTGCATTCTGAAGACAGATGTAATTTCAGAGAAGGGTTGACATTATCTTGCTACCTTGAAATATTCTTAGAGAAAGCCTTTTACATCAAATTCTGGATCAAATGCTTGAAGTGAGTGAGAAGGAGATGATGTGGGTGCCAAAGGTATGGCCAGCATGCATAAGAAGAGCGGGCGTCCCCTGCAGCGCATTCTGTACCTGACATAATGTATATCTGCAATATGATTCTGGGAGGTACTGACATACTTACAAACAAAGGTGAGTATTTACTTCTAACTTTATGCAGTACTCTGGTCACTGTGAAAATGTTAGTACTTTAATAGAAAGATTTAGATCCCTGTTGTAGTAGTGCAGAATTTATATCTCTTCAGGTTGTTGTCTGCTTCTGCTCCCTTGAAAGTTTTGCCTTTTCCTGCAGGCATTCCACCTGGAAAAAAAGGTAAGTAAAGTAGGCAAATAATAAAGTAGGCAGACTGGAAACATCAAAAATCTGGACAAAGGCCCATGAAAAATAGGTAAAAATGTGTATGCTAATTAACATAAAATTTGCATACATAATTATGTAACCCCACCCACTCCAATGAAATTGTGGGATACCAACTTTCAAACCCAAACTGAAGAACAAACAAACAAAATATGGTCACAGACCCTGTAGTAAATGGTAACCTTTTTTTTTTTTTTTTTTTTTTTTTTTTTTTTTTTTTTTTGAAATGTGTAGCAATGATGACGACTGGGAAGAGAGAAGATGATGAACCTTAGGATTTTGTTTTTGTTGACTTACAGCATGTGGGTTTTGTGGTAAAAGTAGGACATTTAATGGTGGGAAATATTCTAATCTTAGCAAAAGAATATTTTGGTTTGCTAAGACCTCCAAAAGCCATTATCCATGGCCTACTGATCAGTGGTGTAGCTAGAGTTTGTGCTGCCTGGGGCTGTCTTTGAGTTTGTTTCCCTTCCCCCTCACAAAATCATGGGTGAATGGGGACATCCCATACACAGACCTCCCCCTGCAGCCATTCTAATGTCCCATTACTTGGCTATTTCAGCCCATTTACCATAAACTCTGTAATGTGTCCATACTTCTTTACTACTACAATGATTATTTGGATTTCATTTAAAACTTTTATTTTACATTTTATAGCAGAACTGCGGTGGTGGTGCTGCAGTAGCATTGTCGCCTCACAATAAGACGCTGTCCGGTTCGATTCTCAGCTAGAGCGTCTTCTGCGTGGAGACATGAGTTAATGGGCGTACCTTCGTTGAAGGTTGTGCATCAGAGCTGGCAACTCGGCATGTAAAAGTCTACTGCCAATCATTAGCGGACCGGAGTTCCACTGTGGCGACCCCTAACCGGGAAAAGCCGAAAGACACAACAACATTTTACATTTTATAGCACAAACACTAATAGACAAACAAAGCAGTACAGTCTCACAATGAAAATAGAATTAGCATTAAAACTTCTCTGCCCTTGAAAGTAAACTCACATTCATTAAAACAGCATTGAAGCCCACATTCAAAGAAAATGCATCTGGCCAGTGGTGGATAAAGATTACCTTTGGGCTGTTTTCAAATCATAGGCCCCTTGCACATGAAACATACATGTGTTCTTTGATACACCTTCCTGATTCCTTGTATAATACAGCACACTTGTTAGAGCACGTTTTAACTTTATTGTTTTGAACATTTTTCCAGTAAGCAATGAAACAAAATGCATGAACCAATAATTTCAAAACTGCCCAATTCAGAACATTTCCATCATAAAAGCCTACTCAAACTTCTAAAATCCACCAGCATCAGTAAATATGTGCAATCTTTGTAGAAGTGAAAGTCATCTAAATAATTCCAGATTAAAGAGATCTGTAACTAATGAAGAGGTTGCTGCTAGCAAACAACTTTATATTTCATTGTTTCATCTACAAATAAAGTGCCTGTTGTCCTTGAGGAATAAATTGCCTGTGTTACATTAAAAAAATGATAAGCTAGTAATATTGCAATAGGGAATGGATGGCAAACTAATAACAGGTTCATAGTTACTACTGTCTCCACCAAAGAAGACATTATCAGGACTGCAGCATCCACGCCCTTTAAAAGTACAGCACAATACAGTATTAGCAATCCATCTACATACTGTGGGAGTACAACCCACAGCCGTCTGCATCAAAAGCAAACATTCAACTTGTTGTGCTACTAACAACACAAACAGACTTGCTATAAACAGCACTAAAGTTCTCTCCCCCTGAAGAACTATGCAGCACAAGAAATCTGCTAAAAGCCAACATTTAGTGGTGGGGAGGATAAAGACCCAAAACCAGGGGCACATTTTAAACATTGCTTGTATGATCTTAGAAAAGTTCCTAGAATAAAATGTTTTCTGTGACCATTCATTTCCTGAAAGATAGGAGGACTGAAGCTTAAATGGCAATCATCATTTAGTGAATTCAGTTCTCACTAACTTGCTAGAAAACCACAAATTTTAAGAGGAACAGACCAAAGAGCCAAATATTTCAAACATTGAACACAAGTGGTGGTGTAGGTAGGGAATTCAGGCTCTTGCTCCTTATACCTAAGATACAGGGTTTGAGCCTGAGTAACAAGTGGCTGGCCAGCTTTCTAAGCTGGAGGGTACCGTCCATGCACAATTACTATCATTATCTTTGTGGGATCTCCAATATTAATACAGACTTCCAATTTAGTCAGTGTTTTTGACAAGAAAAAGGGAGTCAAGAAATCTGAAAAGATGATGCTAGGAAATAAACCCAGCAGTAAAGTATATGCACAATGGTCTATACAACCACATATGGCATGACAAAAGGAAAACAGACAAAAGTCTGAAGTACAGGCCAACACTAAGGGACTCTGGCTAACAAAGTTCGCAGATGACTGCAAACTGGGAGCCATTATTGAATCCCCAAACGATGTGGATATTCTACAAAAGGGTCTTGCAGAAACAGATGCTTGGTGCCAGAGCCATGGGCTCAAGCTCAATGCCAAGAAATGTATAGTTATCCCCTTTGGAAGAAACATGCACCCATGAATTATCACATAGGTGGCAGTGCACTAAACACTGAAAGTGTGATAAGAGACTTAGGGACACAGGTGGACAGAGGTCTCACCTTCGATAACCACATCACCACAACAGTCAGAAAATCCTTCTATGTGGCACACCTCATCACTAAGGGTTTTTCATCCAGAAAAAAAGGATGTAATTTTCCCACTGTACTCATCCCTCATTAGACCCATTATAGAATACAATGCCCCATTTGGTATGTACCTCTCAAGACATCTATAACAACTGGAAAGGCCACAGAAATACCTCACTAAAAGAATCACAGGCCTAAATAGATGCCCTATGCTGACCATCTAAAAAAATTCCAGCTATACTCTGTTGCATATTGTCTATTCAGAGGCGATCTCTGCTTAAGATACAAGGCCATGTCAAACCCAGAGCTGTTGGACATGCTACACTTAAAGAAATCCCAATCCCTGAGAGCCACATGCTCCAGGGATCTAAACCTTGTCATCACAATGAACAAAACATGCTGGAGGGATAGGATCCTGACTCAGAGACTTTCCAAACTCTGGAGTAGACTGCCCATACATGTCAAGCAGATCGCTTCTTTGGCCCTTTTCAAAAGGAACCTTGACAATTGAATGGGAGATAGGAAATTCGCTCCGGGGATCACGTCAGTCACCCTGCTAGACAGGGGTTCTGGGAAGTAAATATTGTGGGAAGAAATAGCCAGGATATTGTTATGGCTAGACCCTAGGGCCGATAGCCTTGTACCAACCTATGAACCTATGTAAATGAGAGTGCTGGAGGGAGTGACAGCTACTGCAACAGTGCTCTATTAGAACATCTACTGCTATGGTCAGTTTATTTACACAGCTGAACTATGTTGAACATTTACATTGCTGTTGCAGTAATGTACGCTATTTGGATTAATTACCTTGGGTTAGAAGCTAAGAAGGAAGGAAGGAAGAAACATAAAGTCAGAATTTAGGAAATCCTGGAAAATGATATTAGCAAAGCCTGTTCTGGACCTGGGAAAGGAATACAGTTTGTAGTATTTTGTAATGGCATATGCAGAGAACCAAACTGCTGCCTATAGAATATCTCTAAGCATCCACCCCTTTCCAAAAAGCCACATAGGAAGTCAAAACCCTTGTGGGATGGGCCCTAGCCCTGCAAGGATGTGGCTTATTATGGTGAGCATAACAAAATGCAATACCACGTGACAACTATCTGACAGTAGTTTGCTTAGTCATTGTGTTTGTCATTTCCACTTATCTTCAAAGGAGACAAACAGTTGATCAGCTTTCTTGAAGGACTGAGTTTTGTCCAGGTGGTATCTGAGCTGCCTGTGGATTTCCAGGGTTATGTGGTTCAAGGAACAAGACATGAAGGTTAATATCATGGCTTAAAGTAAACTCTCTGAGACTACTTTAGGTATAAAAGTAGGATTAGCTCTCAAAGAAACCTTTTGTTCATGAAAAATGAGGTAGGGTTTACTCACCATAAGAGCTTGAAATGCAGATACTGTCCTAACTGAAGTCATAGCAATGGGGAAAACAGTCATCCATGTTAAGAACTTCAGTTCAGCCTGATAAGCTAATTCAAATGAGAAAAGGGTAAGCTTTTATATCACAAAGTTAAGATCTAAAGGAGGAGCCATTTGCTTTCTAGGTGGACAGATATACAACACCCTTTTCAAAAACTGTTTAAGTTAAGGATGGTTAGAAAGGAAGCATACCTCTCAGCCTCTTAGAGTAAGAAATCTGGACAAAGCCATAAAGAATGGTACAAAAATAGGGACAATTTTGAAATATTGCTCGTACAAACTTAGAAAGTTGATAGAATAACAGGTTTTGCATTAGCATGAATTTTCTGAAGGGTATGAAGTCTAAAACTCAAATGTCCGTCATTATTTTCAAACTTCAGTCTTTAATGATTTACCACTAATTTGCCAGAAAGCCAAAATTTTATGAAAAAAGGACCAAAAATATAAGGCAAAAATCTGGTCATTCTGTGAAAATCTGTACAGTTGAGAGGTATGAAAGGAAGGGATCTAAGGGCAGTCAAACTGAAATGCCCAGCAAGTGAAGTTGATTGAGGAATAAGAAAGGCCACAGGACAGTAACTCAAACAAGAAATCAAGAACTAGTCAGGACTGAAGAGAACTCTGTTCCTTGGACTGGCTACAACTAGAAAATATTTTCTACTTGTACATATAAGATTTCCTACTAGCAGTTTTTTTTCACCTCCTTTAGTAATTGTTGCATGCCCTCATTAAAGAAAGGTGCCTAAATGTATTGACATCCCATCATCCAGGCAGTTAGTTGAAGAGTTTTTATGTTGGGGTGTATCAGAACACTTTCCCCTGGATTCAGCAAGCTCTGTAAAGAGTGCAGGAATAGTGCAAGAGCTGCTGCATGCAATATGGCCGATGAGCGATCCAGGATCAAGCTCCCTGGATGTGCACGAGCATTCCTATAATATTCCTGCACGGACACCACTGCTATATGCTAATACCTCATTTGCTTGTGAAAACCATGCAAATGAGGTGTATTAGTGATCCAGAAAGCAGGTGGGTGTCTGCGCAGGAATAGTGTAACCTGCAGAAATGTATTCGGGTACTTACGAATACATTTCTGCAAATTACAAAACAGAGGCATGACAGCACAAAAGAAAGCATTTATTCAATGTAGTAGGCATGCCAAAGGCCAAATATATGGCCATTGGCATGAAAAATAGTTGCAATTTTATAAAAAACAAGTTTATTTTTTTTGTCCGCTCTCGGCCGCTTAAGCATAGGGCAATGGTGCGCAAACAGGATTGCCACGAAAATAAAAAAAGGGGGAAATAAGCTTTTACACCCAAATCAGCATTTTGCCATAATAGTCAATGGCATGCATAAGATAACAATACCAGGGATCAGTGGTTGCTAAGGGGGAAGGCTCGGTGTGAGTGTGGTAACTATGAATTAGCATTCTGGTTTATGTAAATGAGGGGATTGATACTGAATCACAGATTTCCCAGTGTTAGCTTGCACCCAACAGTGTAGGTGCAGCAACACCATTGCTTAAGAGGTGGATGACCTCATAATGAGGTGTGTCATGCATGCTGTAAGATTATTGGAGCTCTGTAGCCCATGTTTGCCCTTAGCTAAGCAAAGCTAAGGAAGGGGGTGTGTCTCACATTGTTGAGCATTGTTTTTCCTGCTTAAATGGGTGTGCGCGCTGTGCACCAGGTTTTAAACAAAAAAAAAATAAAAAAAACAGGAAATTGCAGCACTGTTCACATCTGAGCAGTGGGTATGCACGGTGCATCTCAGGGCTTAAGCGGGAACGCAATGGGAAGGGAAAACAGCAGTAGGAAGGCAATCGAGGAAAACTAGCATAGCTGGCAGGTGAAATGTATCAGAATCAGCCAACTACACAGGCAGCAGCCCAGCACACTACTATAAACTATGCAAACACCTTTCAGTCTGGCTTTTCCCACAAACTCTACACCACCGTTGTACACAGACGGGGAAATTTTACCTGAGAAAACCAGCAAAATGTTTGGGGCTGCTGTCACTTTCATACATCAGTAAGTTCAAGAGGCTGAGGGTGGTGAGGATGTGAATGCTTATGACCATCCCACAGTGAGGAGGAGGAGAAGAGTGCACAGATCCAGGGTAACCTACCAGGGGCTACATGAGTTGGAGATAGTGGAGCACTATAGATGGACAGGGACATTCTACAGCAAATTCTTGAGCTGTGCCGGCCCCACCTCACAGACAAAACCAACAGAGTGGAACCCATCCCAGTGGATACCAAGGTATGTGTAGGGTTAAGAATACTAGCTACAGGTACCTTCCAAATGGCAACTGTGGATATCGTGGGGATCTCATAGGCATCGGCATCCAGGGTACTCCACTAGTTCCTGGATGCCATGTCAGCAAATGCCAGTGAGCACATATATTTCCTCAACACCCGTGAGGCATTGACCAGCAATATGCATCCCTTCCACCAAATAGCAGAATACCCTGAGGTAGTGGGTGCTATAGACTGCACGTACATACACATCAAAGCACCACCCGGTGAGAAAGGTAGGGTCTACATCAACAGCAAGACCTTCCCCTCCATCAACTGCCAGGTCACGTGTCGATGCCCAGGGCATTATCTTGAATGTGTGTGCTGGCAGCCCTGGAAGCTATCACTACACCCACATCTGGCATATGACACAGCTGTACCAGTCATTTGCCAGTGGGGACATCCCATATGGCCACCTAGTTGGGGATGCTGGCTATGCACTCGAGCCGTGGCTGATGACCCCCTCAGAAATGTACACAGACCTGAACAAGAACTCCATAATGAGGCACACGCACAAACCAGAATCATAAGAGAGCATGTGTTTGGGATGCTCAAGTCATGGTTCCACTGCCTGGACATATCCGGTGGAGCATTGCAGTACTCTCCAGTTACATGTACACAAATGTTCATAGTATGTGCCATGCTACACAATATAATCCTGTGGAAACAGCTGCAGCAGGAACAGCACAGGGCAAGGCCACACAGCCCCCCACCATTGCCAAGGCCATCACAGGGACAGAGTGACTCAGAGGAGGAACTCCCTGAGCCTGCCCATGTAGGCAGAAGAAGGCATGCCCAGTATGCCTAGGCCTTGGCAAAGAGGCAATGCATAGCACATAAGCTGACATGCTAGGGACCCAGGGAATGACACCTCTCTCTGCCTCGCACATACAGTAAAAGGGATGCCAAACATGACACTACCTGTGCCTTACCATGTATAGGGAGTGTACTATGTGCAGCCAACATAGTCAGCCCTCCAGCACCGTCCTCAATACTGGCCAAACCACAAGGTAAGCCACTCTTCCTATCAATTACTGAATGGAGTAGTATGTTCTGATAGATGTAGCTATGGTTTGGATGTGAACATGCAAGGGAATTGGGTGACTGAATGGGATGGCAGAAGATAGTGGACACCTATATGGGCAGCATGAAATCCATAACAAATACTGGTGTCACCATACTAGGCAGTACTAGACAAGGTGACAAATCCCACTGCAGTACATGTGGTGGCCCAAATAACTGTGGGTATCCATAGGATACACACATGCATGTCAGTGAGGCTCACATACCCACCACCAGCCTCAGCCAGCAGGACAGGTGTGGATGACCATAATGAAAGGCTGGGCTAAGGCCTCCAAATGATGGAAATGGTGAACAGCCCCCCTTCAGACTTACACAGACAGACTACAAGATGTCTGGCAGTTGTATGTTAGTTCTGAAGGGTAAGAAGTCTGAAACTGATATGTAGGTCAATAAAGTCTAAGATCTGTACTCTACTGATATGCCTCCAGTCTGCATGATAGGTCAGAATACAATATGAAATGGAAGCCAACAGAATACCTGAAATACCATTACAGTCATAGCAAATGTTTAAAGTCGTCAGGTGTGCACCCCACAATCCTATGTAGAAATGCAGTAACATGTAAGTGTGAGGAGTAATATCAGTGGAGCACAGATTGCCTGAGCTGGCCCAGTCTACAGGATAGATTGTTGCATGTGTACAATATGCAGGGGCCTGTGTGTTAGGTTGTTGTGTGTTCAATATTGTCTGGAAGTGGTCAGCATGTAGGCATGGAGGGTTGTGTCTCGGTGGCCTATGGGCAGTACTGTGGTTAACAGAGCCATGTTCCAACAACTGCAGTGCCAACCAAAATGCTTCTCAACAATACCCATGTCAGCAGTCATCCATGCTCACTGTCCAGATGTCAATATCTGTCACCATCTGAAATATGGACATGCCATGAATGTGGGCCCATACATAGACACAGTACATAGGTGGAAGTACCCTAGACAGAGTGCATATAATGTAACTGTCAACTGCACACAACTTTGGAATTGTACATACAGGTAAGCAGCACATTAGTTGTTTGTGTAGCATGGAATACTGGTGTAGTCTGGCCAGGCACTGGCAGACCACAAAAGTCACAATTATGAAGTAATGAGAAACTGCCGATGCCCCCACACCAGCCAGGATAAGAGGAATGTCCCAGATATATCTGTGAGTCAGCTGCAAGTAGCTTCCATATCACACATGCACTCAGCTTACCCCACCATCAGCCACAGGTTTACCACAGGTCTTAGCCTTGCTGTTGGGAATGAGTACAGTATGACCCCACTTCTGTATGGGAATACCCACAGAATGCAGCATACTGAAGAGGTGTCCTACGCAGATGTGTCCCTATCTGTAAGCAGCACCCTGCCGCATCCAGATCTATGGATCAGTATGGATAGGAAGCATTGCCAGTAACACCTTCCACACTTACCCTGTCATCCCAGGGGAATCCACTGGCTTGCAACCTGGGAATGTAGAAGTGACAGAATGCATTGGCCTGCTACAGATGGCCTGCATCACTACCAAATGGCCTACAGTCCTCTGTCAAAGGCCTGTGCCTCACCCGTAGTGCCAATGTATGGTATCTCATGGGGTCCTAACTAACAACCTAACACAGTCAACAGAACACAAATGCAAGGCCATGTTGACAAATTCCAGTAGCATGCCCCTCATATCCTACTGCAAGAACTGTGGACCAATCCATAAATACCACTGGGATGAAGGGCCAACTATAGGGATACTTCTTAGATATCACTTGCATAATGTTAGGAAGAGGATAGAATAACCAGGGAGGGGGGGGTGTAGAAGAATGGACGTCATGGAGTGTGTGAAGTCTGAAACTCTGATGTTTGCCCATACTACCCCTGCCTGCAAACCCATTAATGGGTGGCTACAAACCTGCTCGCAAGCCACAATGTGAAGGGGAACTGACCAGATATATGAGCCCTGCCTCTGGGTATCCTGGGTGAATCTGTACAGCTGAGAGATATGGCCACAGCAGGATATGGCCATTCTGTTAAGTTGATATATGTACAAAAAGGGGATCTTCATCCACCATACTAATAAGGTACTGGCCCATTTTCATAGGCTTATCAGCAAGTGTCTTTAGCTACCCCTCCAGAATGGCAGGATTGTGCAAGAATGTGTAGGCTGCAGCCCATAATACTGGACTCAGCTTCATTCATCTTGTATTTCCTGGTAAATAACTGTGAGCAAATAATTATATCTGTCAGTAGATGATGACATAATACACCACAGTGTAAAACAGTACATATATCTGAATATCTCTACTAACACCAACCATGTAACACAAGCAGCACAGACAGCATTAGTTACAGTATCCCTCTATCTTTTGCCCATTGTGACTCCATATTGTCAACCTATCTACAGATATCCTGCAAAAACAGTTTGCTAGCTGTAGGTGTAGAACACCAAACCCTGGACTGAAGTATAACCCTACCTGGAATGGATTCACACACTCAATACAGAAGGTCATACTAGACATGCTCCTACACTTACAGAAATGAAGCCCATGTCTGACAACACAGTGGGCTATACATATCTGTCATTTGCAGATGTCTGTGCACACACACACCAAATTGTACACCATATATGCTTCACACATATATTGGATAGAAATTCTCACACATATCTAAGGCCAACAGACTATAATATGTCCAACATACACACACAGAGATGTGTGGAAGAGAGAGACAGACAGTGGCAGAGAGCATTCCATTATGAGGCCTGTCCAACCCACTACACATCCAACTGGCCTATATCACATGATGTGCTGATATCAATCACTGTAGACATTCATTTTGGTAGCCCTCAGCCCTATAGTGTCTGTGTTGCTTGTGATAACTGTGTAACACAATAGCACAAATAAGTATTCATGTAGCATTTATAAACTTAGTCCTGTCAAATGTAAAGTTATGTGTGGCTGAGTGTGTGTGTGTGTGTGTGTGTGTGTGTGTGTGTGTGTGTGTGTGTGTGTGTGTGTGTGTGTGTGTGTGTGTGTTTCCAGAGGAATGATTTATGGCCCATTCACACACACTGAATTTCCCATTGCCCATGTTAGCACTCCTGCTGATGTCAGTCACCTTGAAATAACGCTTTGGGCAAGTCCCAGCCCTATAAGCTCTATGGCGCTCGAGATAACTGTGTAACACTGTAGTACAGAAAACTAGTTAGGTAGGGGTTTTAATCCTGACATGGCAACTGTTAAACTGTGTGTGTGTGTGTGAGAGTGTGTGTGTGTGTGTGTGTGTGTGTGTGTGTGTGTGTGTGTGTGTGTGTGTGTGTGTGTGTGTGTGTGTGTGTGTGTTTGTGTGTTGGCAATGAATGATTTTGAGGCAATTCGCACTCACTACACTTCCCATTGCCCTACTTTAGCACTCCTGCTGATGTCAGTCACCTTGAAATAACCCATTGGCCAAGTGTCACGCAACAAGCTCCATGGCATGTGCAATATCTGTGTAATACTATAGTGTAACAAACTAGTTAAGTTCAAATCCTGGTCCTGGCAACTGTGAAAATATGTGTCTTTGTTGACACCTGATTTTGTGGACATTCATACTTCCTACACTTCCCTTACCCCTCCTTTAGCACTACTGCTGGTGTCACTCACCTTCAAAGATACCTTTGGACAGCACTTCACCATATAAGCTCTGTGGTGCTTGCAATAACTGTGTAATACCATAGTGTAGTAAACTACTTAGGTAAGAGTTCTAATCCTGGTCCTAGCAACTGTAAAGCTGTGTGTGTGTGTCTTTGTTGACACCTACTGTTGTGGGCATTCATACTTGCTACACTTCCCTTACCCCATCCTTTAGTACTGCTGCTGGTGTCACTCACCTTCAAAGATACATTTGGACAGCCCTCCAACATATAAGCTTTGTGGTGCTTGCAATAACTGCATAATACCATAGTCTAGCAAACTAGTTAGGTAGGAGTTCTAATCCTGGTCCTGGAAACTGTGAAAATGTGTGTGAAAGAGTGTGTGTGTCTTTGTTGACACCTGATTTTGTGGACATTCACACTTACTACACTTCCCTTACCCTTCGTTTAGCACTGCTGCTTGTGTCACTCACCTTCAAAGATACCTTTGGACAACGCTCCAACATATAAGCTCTGTGGCATGTGTGATAAACGCGTAACACTATATTATAGGTTCATAGGTTCATACTAGGCTATCTGCCCTAGGGCATTTACAAGCCTAGCCAGAGTGCGTTTGGCTTTCGCCACCCATTTTAAAATGAATTTTGCTATGCCCTTTTTCGAGGTTAGTATACTGTGCATCTGTCTAACAGTGACACAGAAGTGATACCCGGAGTAAATCTACAATCTTTCATCCACTCATCAAGATTCCTCTTGAAGAGAGTCAATAAGGGACTCTGCCTAACCTGGACTGGGATTTTATTCCAGAGTGAAGGGAGCCTCTGGGTTATGAATCTGTCCCTCCAGCATGTCCTATTTATTTCAGTGCTGAGGTTCAAGTCTCTCGAGCGCGTAGCTCTATGGGATTTGGATTTTCTGAGGTGCAGCATGTCCATTAATTCCGGGTTGGACATGGCTTTATACGTCAGGCACAGATCGCCTCTGAGCAGGTGGTATGTCACTGAGTAGAACTGAAGTTTCTTTAACCGGGCAGCATATGGCATTTGTTTGAGCCCTTTGATCCTCTTGCTGAGGTACTTTTGGGGTCTTTCCAGTTGCTGCAGGTGTCTGGTTAGGTACATCCCAAAAGGGGCATTGTACTCAATTATGGGCCTGATGAGGGATGAGTAAAGAGGCACGATGACCTCCCCTGATCTAGATGTGAATCCCTTCATGATTAGGTGGGTTATATAAAATGATTTTCTAATCACTTTGGCCACGTGGTTGTCGAATGAGAGATTGCTATCAACTTGGGTCCCCAGGTCCCTAATTAATTCTTCCGTACTTAATGGATTACCATCTATGTGGTAATTTGTGGGCACTTTGTTTTTTCTGAAGGGGATGACGATACACTTTTTGGCGTTTAGCTTGAGGCCATGGCTCTGGCACCAGTTGTCTGTTTCTATGAGGCCCTTTCGTAGGATGCTTGTGTCGGCTGGAGAGTCGATTATGGCACCCAGTTTGCAGTCATCTGCGAACTTGGTCAGCCACAGTCTTTCCGTGTTGGCCTGTACCTCCGAGAAAAATATACCGAACAAGAGAGGTCCCAGGACTGAGCCTTGTGGGACGCCACTTGTAACTGGTTTGGAGTCTGACATGGCTCCAGCAATTCTAACCATGTGGGTTCTGTCCTTGAGCCAGTTTGCAACCCATCTAGTGACATAGGGGTTTATATTTAAGCTGGTGAGCTTATCTATAATGCCTGAGTGGGGTATTGTATCGAAGGCTTTTGCAAGGTCCAGGTAGGCTGTGTGGACCACCTTTCCCTCGTCAATGGCCTTGGTGACTGTTTCAAAGAAATCGACCAGGTTTAAGAGGCAGGATCTGCCCTTAACAAAGCCGAACTGGGTAGGATCCAGTGTCTGCAGGTCCCCAATATCTTTATTTATGAGGTCCATGATGATCCTTTCCATAGCTTTGCAGATCAAGCTAGTCAGGCTTATGGGGTGATAGTTTCCAGGATCCGTTGAGGCACCACCTTTGTGGAGAGGGACCACTGTTGCTGTACGCCACTCTTTGGGTACATATCCTGTAGTAAGGCTGAGATTGAACAGTAGTTTTATGTTTGGGTTTAGTTCTTCTTGGAGTTCATGTAGGATGCAGCCCGGGACACCATCTGATCCCATTGATGCTGTGTTTTTTGCTTTGGAGAGGGCGGCTCTTACCTGAGTATCTGAGATGTCAGGGGGGCAGCACTCTGCTGGGATAGATATTTGCCCTTTTGGTGGGGAAGGGGA
The DNA here is from genome assembly GCF_019279795.1 of Protopterus annectens. Lineage (NCBI taxonomy): Eukaryota > Metazoa > Chordata > Ceratodontiformes > Protopteridae > Protopterus > Protopterus annectens. The sequence goes on along the minus strand of NC_056733.1, from coordinate 843,661,788 downwards.
GGAGAAGTTTGCGCTGAACCTGTCAGCTAGGATGTTGGCAATGTCTGTGGGTTCGGTGTATTTTTTGTCATTTTGGACTAATTCTGAGCATATATGGGAATTCCCACCCAGGTTCCTAACATAACTAAAGAAAGCCTTGTGATTATCCTTAGTGTCCTGTGCAATTTTTCTCTTGAAGCTGGCCTTAGACGATTTTATGAGTGCCCGTAGTTTTTTGCTAATACTGATCAGAGATGCCTTCCCTTTTTGGGATTTTGCTCTATCATGTAGTAGCTTCCTCCTTCTATTGTATAGTTTGTTTATGGCTGGGTTCCACCAGACAGGACGCTTGCCTTTGGAGGATTGGGTCTTGGTTTTGTTTGGGATTGCATGATCCATGCATTCCTGAAGGTGTTCATAGAATGCGTTTATAAAGGATTCTGCGGTCTGGGCCGTATTTTCCACAGGCCTGGGGGCTTTGAAGGATTCCACCTTGGTTTTGAGGAGTGTGAAATTTCCTTTAGAGAAGTTTTTCACTGTGGTTTTCTGGGCAGGGGCTGGGGTCAGGATGTGAATATCTAGTGAGATTAGTTTATGGTCTGATCTTACCAGTGAGGGATACACTTCTGGTCTGGAGCACAGAGTCCCCATGTTGGTGATGATCAGGTCCAGTATGTTTTCCCCTCTTGTGGGAGTGGTAACAAGCTGTTCCATAGCATTTGAGTTTATAAATTCTAGGAACCTTTGGGCTAGGGTGTTGGAGCTAGAGTACAAAGCTAGGTAGGGGTTCAAAACTCAGTACTGGCAAGTGTGTGTGTCTGTCATCAGTGTCCGGGGGGGGGGGTGTTGGTGTAATTGTGTAATAACAGGATCCGTTGTGGGGTGGGTTTTGCTACATTATTATATTGAGGACCAATATGTCCCAATGTCCACGTTACAAGGCCAACAGTTGTCAAACACCGTAGAGGTTTGTGCAAGCAATCCACAGCCATAAATCTCTACTACCATGTGCAATGAGTAT